>NW_003299149.1:281212-407701 GCF_000151645.1 Tuber melanosporum | reverse complement strand
GTAGAGGGTCCTAAAATGCGAGATGGGACTCTTGAGGATGGTAAGGCAATGAAGGTATTACCTGTAGTTCAGAGAAGGGTTTTCGGAGAGCTAGAGGTAGAGAAGATGAAGAACTGAGAGTTGTAGAGTGGTGATCTCCAGAGGTATCCATTGGGTCCCCTGGAGTAATCTGCTTAAGAGGTTGAAACATCTCTTTTGGTCATTTGCGAGCTTTTTTTGCTTATACATGAGTTAGAAAGCTCGTGTTTTGACAACTTTCCCTTTGAGTAAGATATGCCGTAAAATACTTGTTGTCCTGGCCATGTCATATGATAGGAAAACGTAAGTAGATAGGTAGAAATCCTTGGTAACAAGAAGATCTAACAATATACCATTAGGTGGAGACAATCCGATAAACTTCAGAGTTGTCTAGGCTAACGAAAAGGTATTTCTGAAGATGGAGATTGTCTAGAAAGGCACTGACTTCGCTTGTTTCATTTAAAACTGCTGAGAGTAAAGTAAATTAGGTAAACTAGAATTGAATAGTACAGACAATATTATATTATTAAGATCTCTTCTCTATTGCTTGATGATGCCTAAAGCTTAGGAGGCCCTTTGATATTTATATTCTGCATCTGAGTCTTCATGGACTTTATCTATTTATTCTACAACTATGTACCTCCCTGATTATAACTTGCAATATTGGCTATTTTTAAAAGATGCGAACTCCTGAAGTCTCTGAAAATCACCAAACCCTCTTCAGCAATTATGATATAACTAACTAGGAGTCATAATATTCCCAACTGTAATTATCTCCAGATTAGAGTCTTTAGAGTAATGGTCTACTTCTCAAGTCAACCTGAGTTGGCTCCAATTGTCTCCATCATTGATGAAATGGTCAGTTTCATCTACAGAATGTATCTGTGAGTGTAGTCATAATCGTAATCCTCCTAGCTCGCCTGACTTCAAACACTCATAACTCCTTACATAACTGATAAATATCTTTCACAGGACTTCTTACTAATTCGCAGAAAGCTAGTCTACCTGATTGACAAATAATCCCACTATTGATAAACCTTGGTCACTCTGGGTCACTGGGTTACAGTTGCTGTTGTAGTGTTAAGAGTCATCTCCCCAGCTATAGCGGGTTCTGAAACCTAGTTGTAACACCCTTTGAAGTTTATTGGCTTCTATGGTAGTGTCCCTTGGAGTTCTAAACTCTTCTGGTTATTGTAGAGTAGATGAGAATTTATTGACTTGTGTTGAGACTCGTAATCATTCGATACCATCTTGTCATATCGAAACGTCCCATTACCTACCGCCCTTGCCAATGACATTACAACATTGAAGCCTAGTAGCTCTCTGGGTAGTTGACAGGTTTACTCCATTCCAATTCCCCAACCTAGCCACAGGTCCCCTCCCATATATCCTGCGAACTGAATCTAGCCAGTCAGATGGCTGTGAGAGATACGGTGTTATTCAGAGACCTGTAATTTTGTAGCATTGTAGTCACGGGACGCAATTGAGATTGATATGTATGATGAAGTACTGGACCCCTAAGGGGGCTAGAGAGACATGTTTGAGACTAGGATTCCCGATTCCGAGTGGGGTTACCCTATTTAAAGTGATTCCTAAAAAACTGATACTGGTATTTCTAATATAATAGAACATTTTCACAGGAAGTGATAGTATCGAATTATCAATGATCTTAACAAGAAACCAATACATTGGCCCCCACCCTACAATAACCAAAAGAGTTGAGAGCTCTGAGAGACACTGCTACAGAAGCCAATAGACTTCACTGAGTATTAGAACTGGGTCTCTGAACACATTGTAGTTACTGGAATAATCTTTAATACCAGAATAGCTATTAAAGCCCTGCTATCCCAAGTAACCAAAGGGTACTGACTAAGGGATTATCTATCAATCCTGTGTAATAGCTTACTGCAAATTAGTAGAAGGTCTTCCAGAGGATATCTGTCAGTTGGGTAGGGAGTTGAGTAGGGAGTTATAAAAGTTTGAAGTCAGGCGACCTGGGAAGGTTGAGATTATAACTATTTTCGCAGATATAACCCACTAATGAAACTTATCATTTTATCAATGACGTAGACAATTGGGAACAACTCAGTTTGACTTGAGAAATAGGCAAACATAGAATATAAATATTAAAGTTTCTCTAAAGCTTTTAGATATCATTAAGCAATGGAGAAAAGACCTTAACAATATAATATTATCTTCACAATTCTACTCTACCTTACTTACTTTACTTCACTCTTAGTAGTCATAAATAAAGCTAGTGTAATCTGTGCATTTCTATACAATCTTTGTCTACAGAAACGAATCGTGATTGACCTAGGCAATTCTATAGTTTATCAGGTGGTCTCTACCTAACAACCATCTCCCTTGATAAAAATTGTCCATCTTTTTACCCTTGGTTGATTCTTGACATTAGTTTTTTATCTGAGAATGACTTCGTGGGATTTAGTTTATTCTGCACTTGGTACTCCCCCTCCTGCTGTTCCTCCTTATCCCTTCCCACTTCCCGGACTGCCCCTTCAAATTCAGCATTTGTACTATATTTATTCTGAGACAGTCGCGATCTAATTCTGGAGGGTAACTGCCTGTCTACTATCCTATGCCAAGCTGGTCCTGTTAGTTGAGCATAAAGATTCAGCTTATGCATAGTCTCGATAAAGGTCTGAATAGTATTTTTATACTCAACTGATTCCATATCTCATATGGCTTTTCACCTTTCCTCAAGAGAGGAATACCAACTGGTGAATTTGTATTCAAAGCGAGTCTATGAGCATAGTTCCAAGTCTTGTTCCTCTACTCAGAGGCCATCCATTGCATGTTAGTACCATATTGGTATCTGGCTAACCTGATCCCCTTCTGTTCTTCACGGGGCATAGATAATCTATTCTTAATCATCATACCAAATCCTGGAGTTCTATTCAAAGTAATCCACACCTTGTATTAACCAATAATGGATGTATTGACTTGACATTGCTTTGCCAAATAGGCATGGATCAGCCCGTCACTGAATGATTTGAGTCAATACTTCTGCGACCACATTGGCTGCTGGCTGTTGCACTGGTGATAACCTTGTCTAAATCTGAATGGTTATCCTTTACATTTTCCTTCATTTTCTTCAGCATCTCCATAATCACATCCATCATACAAGTGGCTGCCACGTATTGTTCAAGTTGGGTGTTCTCCTTCCCTTTGCTTTCTCTTACTTTGTGGAAGGGTCTTCTCAGGTTCATCCCTTTCTACTGCATCTTTCCACTTTTCTGTGATTGACACCAACATAGCCTACCGACCGCTCAGGTGTGTACCCTCTAGGATTTTAATTTTCTCGAGCATCAGAGTCAAGTCATCAGATATGAGTATTTGATCTCCCTGAATAGTACTAGTAAAGTTACTATAGCTTTCTACCTCCTGTTCTTGTTAAGCAGCTAGGTTTGATATCAAGGTTTGTAATAATTGATTCTGTTAGATCTGTTGTTCTCTGAACTTCAGGAATGCTCATTCAATGATGACGTCACATTTAAGAGCTTCTCACTACAGTTGAGTGGTTACTCCTTCATAATTCTCTTGCCAAGCATCTTGTGCTGCCCAGTTAGCAGCTTTTTCCCTGTTGATCATTTCTTGGATTTCTTGGATGTTTACTTCCGCCACAGTATACTGACGTAATATAATGGCTATGTCACTGTCATGTATATCTTGTCCTTCCAGCAATCATTGCTGGACTTCAATCAGCCCTCATACATTCACCTGTGAGTCAGCTAACAGGATGTCAAAGGCAATATTGGCATTATCAATGCTGGTTGAAATGTTAGACCATATTTGGCCTCTGACGATTCTAATCCTAGCAGTGAGTCTTGCAAGGTCTGCTGCATGGGTATTAGAACATGGTGTGGAGGATATCAAAATGGAAGAAGAGGCTCTTAAGGATGGAGCAATACTGGGAGTGTTGCCTGATAGCCTTTCGAAAAGTTTCCAGAGAGCTAGAGAGAAAGAAAACACATGACTGCAAGTTGTAGAGTAATCATCTCCCAAAGTATTAATTGGTTCCACCATGGATATCTGCTTAGGAGGTTGTCCCATCTTCTTTACTCGTTTGCGAGCTTCTTCTTTATCTCATAGCCAAGCTATAAAGCCCACATTTTCAGATATTTCTATTTGTGTGGAATATGCAGCTGGACACTTAGTGTCCTACTTGCATCCTGCAGTGAGAGCAGGTCAATAGATAGGTAGAGAGAGTTAGTAACAAGGAGATCTAACAATATACTGTTAGGTGGAGACAATGTGTATAGACTCAGAATTGTCTATATCAACCAAGATTTCTTTCTGTAGACAGAGATTGTGTACAAAGACTCGAAATATTCTTGTTTTATTTATGACTGCAAAGAGTATGGTAATGTGGGTAATGTATAATAGAATGGTAAGAACAATATTATATTATTAAGGTCTCTTCTCTGTTGCTTGATAATGTCTGAAAGCTTAGGAGGCACATCAATATTTATATTCTGCATCTCACTATTCGCAAACCATATCTATTTATTATACAAACTATATACTTCTCCAGTTATAACTTGCTACATCAGGTAGTCTTCTAAGGTGTGAATACCTGCGGATATTGAAAGCCACCACACCCTCTTTGGCAAGTACTAATTTGCTAATTAGAAACTACGTTATTTACAATGGTAATTATGCGATCTTCTGCATCCTTAGACTTATGGCCTAGTTCTCTAGTCAAACTGAGTTGGCTCCAATAGTCTCCCTTATTGATGAAATAATTAGTTTCATCTACAAGTTAGTATCTACTTATGTAGTTGTAAATTCAATGTTTCTAGGTCGTCAACTTTAAACCTCTATACCTCCAAATTCAATGTATTAATATCCGCCACATGACTTCCTATTAATTAGTAGGTAGCCATTCTACCGGATTGGCAGATACTTCCTTAGTAGGCAACCCTTAGTTATTCTGAGTAATTGAGTTTCTGTCACTATTTCTGTAATGGGCCAGGTGGGTCGACTAGGTTTCCATGGTACCCACCACTTGGGCACAGAATTTGGGACCGACGAAAGCTTAAATCAGGCAGAGAATAAGGCCAGGGACAAAACAGAAAACAGAACTGCTGATGGTACCTTCAGCAGCAGAAGAAACCAGGAACAACAGAAACTGAATACAAGATAATGGACTAACTGGAGAATAGGACTAAGTGTAGCGGTTGAGTAGACTGATGTACAAGAAGAGATAGCAGCAAAACAAGGAGACATGATGTTGCTCTAACAGACACAACGATTCAGGGCGACAAGAACCTGTTCATCACCAAACATAAGTCAAATATAGTATTCGTGATATTGAGTTCCACAAACCCAGAAGGGAAGGAATAAAAGAAAGTAAAAAGAAAAAAAATATAAAAAGGAAAAGTAAGAAGAAAGAAACAAAACAAAGGAAAATAGAACAAAAGTGCATATACTATGACATTAGCGCCCCACTAATTGCCAAAGACCCTGAGGTACTATTCCGGCAGTGGTCTGAACTTCTTAGGATATTTTTCATGGAATTCATTTATAGTCAACAGTCCATTAACAGATTCTGTCGGTTGCCAAGTCTGCTCTGCATATCCTGTCCATCATATGAAATATCATAATTTTCTTCTCAAAATTGTAGAATCTAAGACATATTCGACTTCCCATTCTGTCTCTCCATTAATCTCCACTGGTGGTGGTGGGGGAATATGCTGTCCCGGAAGTGAGTTATCAGCTGCGAGGTCTAGAAGAGAAATATAAAAAAAGTTATGAATTCCGAGGGATTCTGATAGCACGAGACAACATGTATGCATTCCCAGAATGGCTTGGACAGTATAGGTGTAGTGTGCGCGTGGTGGTGAAAGAATGACTTGTGTATTTCCTAGCTACGACACCACTACTTAAGAGAAATACATGTGTGCCAAGCCTCGCTCCCAAGTGTACGCCAAACCCTACTGCGCAACCCCAACGCCCATGAGTAGCTACTGGTACCTAGTGCCAATACTCCCCCTACTAGTGCTATCTCATGAAGACTCTAGAGCTAAGTACAGTAAAACAAAATATACCAAATAACCCTATTTTCATACTATCTCGTGCCTTATATACTACCCATAATCAACACAAACCACATAGCTTAACAAACATCGCATGTCCGGTCCCCACCAAGGGCTTTGTCAAACTGTCCGCCAACATATCCTCCGTCCCACAGTATTCCATGACCACCTTGTTTCCATCTTCTATGACCTCCCTAATCCGACAGACCCAAACGTTAATGTGTTTAGAGTGAAGTTTATAAGTGGTGTCTTTAAACGTAGGTAAGGATGCCTGGTTATCGTTGTAGAGTACGCTCGTCGCGAGGGTTGATTGGGTGACTTCTTTCACAAGTTCGCGAAACCATAGTAGTTCCTGAATTACTGAAGACGACGCAATAAATTCTGCGTCTGCTGTACTTGTAGCTGTAATACACTGTCATCTCGAATGCCACCGAATGACCGCTGAACTTAGTAGAAGTGTGTATCCGGTAGTCGATTTCAACGAACTCATATCCCCAGTGAAGTCTGAATCAACGAAGCTGTGAAGTATCAACTGAGTCAACTTCACTCCCCCCAGACTGAGCCTGAGACATCTGGTGCCTGCCAGGTAATGTAAAACCCTTTTCGCGCATGCCTAGTGGTGGGCCGTAGGATCCGTGCTGAACCGCCCAAGGTAAGAAACCGCGAACGCGATATCCGGACGTATGCCCATCACTATCCAGCCTAATCTTCCGATCAGTTGCTGATAGAGTGCCTTCTCACATCGTTCATCATCCCCGGCGCCTGCCTTTGGTTTGTCTCTTTCCATCGGTGCTCCCACCGGCTTGCAAGTGCACATCTTAAAGCTCCCCAAGGTGCGCTCGATATATTCCTCCTGCGTGATGTAGACTGTCCTCTCCTTCATGTCCCTTGATATGACAATTCCAAGAAAGTGAGCGACCTCACCCAGGTCCTTCAACCGATTGCAAAGGTTCAGGACTTTTGTAGGCTCCCCTGCGATCAGCAGGTCATCCACGTAGAGGGCAAGCATCATTCCGTTTGTATGTGTATAGATGCAACAGTCGAACCGTTCACGCTGTAATCCAAGTTTCGTGACCAGAAACATATCCATCATAGAGTACCAGCATCGTGGTGACTGCTTTAGGCCATACAGGTTGCAGTTGACACACGTCAGCCGTGGTCCTCCAACCACCCCGTACAGGAGTTTCACATACACTTCCTACTCCAATTTACTACCTAGGAAGGCTGTTACTACATCCATCTCATGTAATGCGAATCTACGTGCCCCTGTGACGGCCAGCATGATTTGCACACTAGCAAGACTCGCTACAGGTGCAAAGGTCACTGGAAAATCTAGACCTTCTATTTGCCGAAATCACTTTACGACCAGTCTCGCTTTGTATCTGGCTCTTTCTCCCTGTAGATTGAGCTTCCTTTGGAGTATCAGCTGTGTCAGGATTGAGTGTTTCCCATCTGAAACACCATCCGCGAATGTGAGTACTTTGTTTTTCATTGTTGATGCGCATTCGGAGTCAACTGCAGCTTGCCACTGTTCCACCTCCGTGGTCTCCATCGCCGCCTTGTAGCTCGTAGAACCCATCTCGACCATGTAGACTGTCTCGACCATGGCATTGACAGAGTGTCCGATGTCCTGACTTTCGCCGTGACTCCTTGTTCGTCTCCCTTCATGTACTACTAGTAGCTTCCCCTTGCGTGTCCCGGAAGCTGCTATCCCCATCAGCCTCCAGCTTTCATACCATCCTCGGAGCCTTCCTGCCTGCTTCCGGCCCTGGTACTTGTACTTGCACCACTTCCTCTCTAACTTCATCCACTGACCCATCCGTATCCTCCCCATCTTCCGTCTCTTCATTAGACTCAGACTGGTGGCGGTCCGGCATCTCGAAGTCAGGATCCTCTCCATCAAACTCGTCTCCCCACGCCAGATGTTCTTCCCATGGCTGTACCATAGGAGCGTAAAACCCTGCCTGGGGCATCCCATTGCTGGTCTTGACTAGGTAATATAACGTAGCCTCCTCGAAAACCACATCACACTAGAGAATTATCTGCTATTTCTTGGGATTGTAAAGTCGATACTGCTGTGCTGTGCCAGTGTACCCGACGAACATACATTTCTGGGCTGTCCTGTCCAACTTCTTGCGTTTCTCAATGGGGACCTGAGCATATGCGACGCATCCCCAGACATGTAGATTGTCGTAAGACTGTTTCTTCTCAAACCACATCTCATAGGGTATTCGTCTACATGCAAGAGCCCTCGAGGGCAGCCTGTTCCGTATCTAGATCACAGTTGTCGTAGCCTCACCCCAAAGCTCCTTGGGTGTGCTAACTGCATGCAGAAGAGCTCATGTCATTCCAATGATCGTCCGGTTGGCCCTCTCACTCATGCTGTTTGACTCTGGCGTATAAGGCATGGTACGCTGCATCTCGATTCTTTCCTGTTGCAGGAGATGGGTCAACTCGTTGGAGGTATATTCACCCCCACCATCAGTACGTAGTCTCCGTACCGGCATTCTGTGATGCTTCTCCGCCAGTGCCTTGTAATCCTTAAAGCACTTCAAAGCGTCAGACTTTCGTTTGATTAGGTATCCGACCTGGAACCATGTGAAGTCATCTGTAAACATAATATGATAGACCACTCCCCCGAGCGAGTTAGGACTTACCGGTCCTGTAATCTCACTGTGAACGATCTCAAGTACCTCGAATGCTTGTAAGCTTGTCGGCAAAGATGGAAAAGGTTTCCGTATCATCTTTCCGTAGACGCATTCAGTACACATGCAACGCGGCACCACCGGGAGTTGTGGTATGGTGGTCTCTTCCATTGACAGTCTGTGCACCATGTCAAGTCCCAAGTGCACTAGACGAAAATCCCAGAGCGCTGCCTGTCGAGCCCCGGTTTTCTCAGAGTCCGCCGTGTTCTGCTTGAGAGCTATCGCTTGTTTCTTGTCTTCCGCTGGGTTTCCTTGTAGAATGTAGATTCCATTGACCTCCTCGAATGGGACGTCCAATCCATCCATTGTCTGGAGAGAGGCTCCCCCCGTCCAGTGAAAATCAACAAAGTAACCTGAACCACCCAGTTGCGAGACAGACAGCAAATTGTTTTTCCCGCATTCCGGTACGTGTAGGACACCCAGAATCACAAAGCTCTTGCCACGCTTGGTTCTTAGGTCTCACACACATAGTGTAATCTCACCCGTCTTGAGGGCGTCGATCTCCATGTTATTGGCGACTCGAACTTTGTGTTCTCCAGGCACAATCGAGGTGTATCGTGAAAAGTACTCCCTCATCCTGGTGACATGGGTGATGCAACCACTGTCTAACAGCTATTAACCTTGGCTTGCGGGGAATGTGAGGGAGCTGAAGGCCGTGAATATCGATCTGCTCACAGTGCCCAACATAGACTCTACCGTCGACTCGGTGAGTGTGTTCGCCTTATCCTGTTCCACTCCACTCGCCCGATCAGACCTCATCTTCCTGCACTCATTACGTTTGTGTCCCTTTTTCTGACAGTAATAGCAGGTTAAGGTCTCATTCATATCACGCCTGCTTCTCCCCTGGGAACGGTTGATTTCAACCTTTTTACTTCTTCCATATCCAGATCCAGTTCCACTCATATAACCCTCGCTGCCAACAGCCAGGACTGTATCATTCGTGGCCTCCCGGTCACGATTAAGGCAGGCCTCGAGGGTTTTGATAGCTGCGATAAGCTCATCAGGTTGATCAGGTTTCACTACTCTAGCCTGCAGGTCCCGCCACTCCCGCCAGGATGCAGGAAGTCCATTAAGCAAGTAGAATGCCTTCTCACGCGCCTTGATGACTTCCTCAGCTTCACGAAGGCATTCGATAATCCTATCGATTTCGTGGACATATTTCGCCACTGTCCTGTGTGTCTCTAGAGTGTAATCGAACAGCGACCTCAGGAAATAGTAGAGCTCCAGACCAAGCTCCTTGCGGTAGCCTTCCGCTAGCTTGTCCCAGAATGTCTTTGGGTTCTTGTCGTAGGTGTCCAATGTGTACTGGGTGTAAATGTGAGGTTTCATTGCATTGCGAATCTTCGCCGTGATTCAAAAGCATGGCCGAAGCCATTTGTCCTGCGCTGCGACCGCTGCTGCATCCGTACCAGTTCCGTCTAGGGTGACCTCCCACCCAGAAACAATCCACCATAGATCCAGCTCTTTCAGCTGATCAGACATGTGCTGCCGCCATGGGCCAAAGTTGTTGTCCCCCAAAATAGGAAACGTTGGACATCCGGCCAACTGCGTATCTAGTAGTTGTGACATTTTTAATCTAGATAGCAGGCCCGAACACTCTCTCGCTGTGTAAAAACCATGAAAAGAGAGGATAAAAGATAAAATAAAATAAAGATGACGAGGAAGGCAGAAAAGAACGGCCGTAAATCCGTAGACGATTGATTTTACACTGGTCCTGTCAATCATAAGCACAGAGGCTCATAACCTGTAGGGTGGACATGGTGGTGAAAGAATGACTTGTGTATTTCCTAGCTACGACACCGCTACTTAAGAGAAATACATGTGTGCCAAGCCTCGCTCCCTAGCGTATGCCAAATCCTACTGCACAACCCCGAAGCCCATGAGTAGCTACTGGTACCTAGTGCCAACAATAGGGTAGCAGCCGGTAGCTGTCGAGCTTTCTAGAAGGCCAGTTTGTCAGCAGATTATGTGCATTAAGCCATACACTGTTACCAACTTGTAATCAGGGGGCTGGGACCCAACATTTATCTGCGTATTCTTACAGCCGCTCTTGAGCATATTTTATTTCAGCTCTCAGGTGGTCATGGATTTGTGACATAGTGTCTGTGAAGCTTGTTACATTAGGCTCGTCACAAGGGCCAGTCAGAAAATCATCCAAATTCATCTGTAGGTCAAATCCGTAATTTGCAAAAAGCAGTGACACACCTGTAGTTTCTGGGGGGTGATTATTTCCTATAAATTCTGCCATTGGCAACCACTTACTCCAATCATCTTGTTGGTAGTTTACAAAGGCCTGCAGATACTGTTCTATAACTGCGCTGATTTGCTCTGTCTGGCTATCCTTTTGAAGATAGTAGGCAGTTGACAACCACCTTTCTATCTTCAGCTTTTACATAATGTTTCCCAGAAGCTGACAATAAATTGATGTCCATAGTCTGATACAATTGTGTTTGGCAACCCGTGGTACTTCCAGACATGTTCTAAAAAGAAATCCGCTAAGCTTAGGGTATCAATTGTAGTATGACAAGAAATCAGATATCGCATCTTCATCATATGGTTGACTACAACACATATAGCGTTGTGTCCATTGCTCCAAGGTATTCCTGTAATAAAATCAAGACAAATATCTTGCTAAGGCTTGTGTGGAATCGCCATGGATGTAGAGTACCAAACGGAGCATGCCTTGCTGTCTGACTATATTGACAGATATGGCAGTTTGCTATATATCGTGCTACATCACGGTGCATCCTTGGCCAATAGTACCTACAGCTTAAGAGCTCATGTATTTTCGATTGGCTGGCATGTCCGACTGCTGAGAAATCGCGATGTAGTTGTATCAACTTTAATCATAAAGGACTATGTGCAGGAACATAAATATAATAGCCAAAAATCAGCCTCCCCCTCTCACGTCAAAATTCAGATAGAGTGATTAATTTTAAGTGCTGTATTCCCACGTCTAATAGTTCAAGTATCTAGTTGGTAGTTAGGTCGTTATTGTATGCCTCGTTCCAGAGCATTTCTAGTGTGTGGCTATTTGGACTGACAATATTGTCAGCTAGTAAATACAGATTCTGTAGCTTAATTATTACTTGAGTTTGGTGCTCATTCCTTTCCGCTTCATTGGCCTGATCAGTTGAGGACACTCTCATCAGTGCATCAGCTTTTCCATTCATTTTACTAGTACGATAGTAGATTATATCGTTAAAGCTAGAAAGGAACTGTGACTAGTGAACTTAGCGACAGTTTAATAGATGAGACATCATAAAGTATTCAAGGTTGTGGTGGTCAGTTAGTACAGTAATTGGATTCTTTGTACCTTCTAGGTGCGGTCTCCACTCTTTGAAGACCTGTACAATAGCCAGGAGTTCCTTATCATATATTTCATAGTTACATTCTGCAGGCAAATGCTTGGCGCTGAAGAAGGCAACAGGGTGGAGGATGCCCAATGCGTCAGGTTGAAAGAGCACACTCACGGAAACCAGGTCAGATGCATCAGTCTGCATGGTAATATCTTCCTGATAATTACAGTGCAGTAGAACTGGTACAGTAGCAAACACTTTTTTCAGACAGGCAAATGACTTCTGGCATTCTGAAGTCTAATTGAAAGAGACATTCTTTTTTGTCAATGCTGTAAGTTGCTGTGCAATCTGGGAGAGCGCTTTGATAAACCATCTGTAAAAGTTCCTAAAGCCTAGAAATAAGCACACATCTCATAGTCATTTTGGTATAGGCCACTCTACAACTGTCTTCACCTTACTTGAATCCATTTCGATTCCAGCAGTAGTTATACTAAATGCCAAGTACTCTACAGAGTTTGAATGAAACTGGCATTTCTGTGGCTTTAGTTGGAGTCCAGCATTCTTCAATGCGTCTAGGATTGTTTTGACATGCTGAACAGGTTTCTCTTCATTCTCACTATAAATTAGAACATTGTCCAAATAGGCTGTACAAAAATGGTCTAGATATGGCCATCCTGCATCATTAATATTGTTCTAAAGGGTTGCCAGAGCATTTGTTAAACCAAAAGGCATAACAAGGGACTCATATAAGCCATCACGGGTTTAGAAAGCCGTTTTCCATTCCTCATCATCTTTCATGCGGATAAGATTGTATACTCCATCTATATCCAGCTTTGTAAAAATTGTAGCATTCGACAACTACATAATGTTTTCCTTAATCAGAGGAAGCAGATAGCGGTTTTTCATGGTTCCTTCATTAAGACCACGGTAGTCAACAGAGAGACACAAGTAACCATCCTTCTTCTTGATAAACAGTATTCAAAAAGCCGCGGGAGAGGATGAAGGTCAAACAAAGCCCTTCATAAGGTGTTCATCGAGCAATTCCTGTAGTACAAGAAGTTTTAGTAGTGATCGCCATTAAATGGGTCCAAATGGAGGAGTAAACCCTGGCTTCAGTGGTATCTGGTTGTTCTCCTTAAGGTGGGGTGGTAGTGTATTGGATGGCTCTTCCAAGAACAGGGATAAGAAGTCATGATATTGAATAGGTATTAATTGTAGAACCTCTTGAGTGTCGAGAACTACCCTTCTAAGAGTACATTGGGTAACGTAGTCAGCTAGAAAGTATGGAATCTCCTCCTCAACCCCATGCGCCCAAGTTACATCCGATGAACAAACTTGTAAGCAGTAATCTGACTCCAAAAGTAATGTATTAGAAGCAAAATTAAAAGAAACATTATGTTGGTGCAGCCAAGGTATTCCAAGAGTAAGGAGATAGCTGCCGAGCTTTATAATATAAGCAGGAATAAGTTCATGATGGTTATTGATCACAAGACCAACCTTAGTAATAAGAGTTATATCTCCCAAACTAATAGCCTTGCCATCAATTACGGTAAGCATGTGGAGCTCTTTCAGAGCAAATAGCAGGAGATCGTTACGGTAAGCAAAGTCTTCATCGAGAAACGCGTATCCAGTAGCACCAGAATCAATTAGCGCATGAGTTTTTATTACTACCTGGTAGTCGATAATGTTACATGTGACTACCAAATAATTTCCATCCACTCCATTAGCCATTCCATCGAATGTCAAGCCAGACAAGGAAAAACAAGAAGACTTAACAGGTGTAACAATTCCTCCTTGGGTAGTTAGTTCTTGGCGACAAGGAATGATACTTCTCTTCTTCTGTTTCATTTCTTAGTCTTGCGATAGCTCTAGGCCTATGCCTACGTTACCGATAGTACAATACCTCTGTCATCTGTCAAGAACACCTATCGTAAGCTTTCTCTAACTCTTCTTGGTGAAGAGCTCTCCTTGGCATAACGATAATGTTGCAATAAAGATAAAGATCATAAAGGTATTTTGTATTTATTAAAGTAATAAGTAGGAAAAGTACTGAGAACAAAGCGTGAAGAACCTATCCTCCTGGGCCGCATCGGCCTCCTTATATAGTGTTCTTCACACCTGTAGTCAAGTGACCCAAAGTGGTCACATCTGCGAAACCAAATCATAGCAAACTAGTCATGTGACCAAAATGGTCACATGCTGTCACGAACGTGGCTTAGCGAGGAAAGGGTTTTCACGTGACACATGGTTATGAGTCACAGGTATGTTATTGTTTCACGCATATAACCTATTCGGGTTATATGATTAGTTATGTGTGGGATTTGTAATGTTTTCGCACATGGCTCCAGTATGAGTCATGGGACATGCGCCTGACGAGTATGCCTTACGAGTGTGCCTTATGGGCAAGCCTTGCCCATATGATTTATGTTTCACACATGACCTCATTATAATGTCATGGGTTTCATGCATATGACTCAGTCGAGTCATATGACTTGTTTATTGCGTTATGATTGGTTTATGAGTTTCGCACATAACCTTGCTATAAGGTCATGGGTTTTGAGCATGTGATCACTTTGGTCACATGACTAGTTTGTTTTGATTTGGTTTTACACATGTGACTACTTTAGGTCACATGATTAAAGGTGGGAAGAACACTACATAAGGAGGCCGATGCGGCCGAGGAAGATAGGTTCTTCACGCTCTCTTCTAAGTACTTTTCCTACTTATTACTTTAACGAATATAAAACACCTTTACAATCGTTATCTTTATTGCAACGTTATCGTTACACCAAGGAAGGTGCCTTATGAAGAAGAGTTAGAGAAAGCTTACGATAGGCGTTCCCGGTAGAAGACAAGGGTCTTGTACTATCGTAATATAGGCAGAGGCCTAAAGCTATCGTAAGATAAAGAAAGAAGAGGACAGGAAGAGAAGTATCATTCCCCATCGCCAAGCACTAACTATCTGAGAAGGGATTGTTACACATGCTCAAAACCCATGACATCATAGCGAAATCATGTGCGAAAACTCATAAACCAATCATAATACAATAAACAAATCATATGACTCAACTGAGTCATATGCGTGAAATCCATGACCTCATAACAAGGTCATGTGCGAAACATAAATCATATGCGCAAGGCATACCCGTAAGGCACACTCGCAAGGCATACTCATCAGGTACACGTCCCATGACTCATATTTGAACCATGTACGAAAGCATCACAAATCCTACACATAACAAATCATATGACTCGAATGAGTCATATGTGTAAAACAATCACTTACCTGTAACTCATAATCATATGTCCCGTGAAAACCTTTTCCTCACCAAGCCATATTCATAACAACAGGTCTCATAATATTGCCCCAATCACAACATGGAACTACTGGTTTTCCAACTGCAAACTTTCCACCATGCTGGAACCTAGATCTCTTGCTTCCATACTCTGCAGAACTAGTTTATTACCTCTCAAGGGATGCTTATTTGGACAGTTTCGAGCCATATGGCCATGGCCTCCACAATAGAGACAAAGTCCACAGCGTATCCAGTCATCTCATTATGCCTGTGAGAGAGGACATCGTGCTCCTGAGAAATCCATAGGTCCAGAATGCGTCTCTATTGTAGTGCTTGTATTTGTAGCTACTGTGGTGGCAGTAGTTGGACATGGTATGGCCTTGGCTTGGGGTATGTAGTTTGTTCCTCGCTTCTCTGCTGCTTGTGCCCAAATTCAGTTATCCAGTTATTTGAGTAAACTAATATAGTCCTCCAATGGTTCAGGAATGTTGTGGGTGACTAAGGCATCCTCAAGTTCATTGTTTAATCTATGATACAATGCAGTTTTCCTAGCTGCATCATTCCATGTGACTTCAGCTGCATAACATTGAAACTTTGCCAGATATTCTGAGAACTCGCGATTCTTCTGGTACAAATTCTGTAGCTTTCGTTCTGCAGTAGCAATGAGGTCTCACTCACCAAAGGCATTTTCAAGAAAAGTAATTAAGGCATTAACAGACTCAAGCATGATGGTGCCAGTAATAGTATCAATAAATAGCAATATGTCTTGGTAGGCTTTTCCTGTGGGTAAGGCTAAGGGATAAGAAACTTTGTATGCCTCATCATTAAATTAGTAGCTATCACCAATGAGCTTTGTCCTCAATTGTACAATGAAAGGATGCAGGTTCTCACGATCATCATCAAACTCTTAAAAGCTGGGTATGCATTTGTGCTTGTTGAAAGAAGTCTGATCAGATGGGCCTCCAGCTTGGGATCCAAGATTCGTAAGAGCATTATTCATGGCGGAAATTGTAGCGGAATTACAAGTTTGATCCTGTTCCATTGCATGCAAGCACAATTGCAATCCTTGGCCCTCGATAACCAAGGCTTCATGCTCGTCGGTAAGCTTCTTTATTTTTTGCTGTGGTCTCTGGATCTTTGAATGGTTGATGCCAGAAGGAGAGTGATTTCTAGGAGTAGCTATAGTCGGGGGAAGATCGTATAGTACCATAAAAAAGTCTCATAATTGTTGTAGTGCAATTAGAGCCTATTCATAGTTCATAGAAGAGATTTAATCCTTGGTTTGCTGAGAATAGTAATAGATGCGTTGAATGAGCTCCAAGGTAAGAGTAACTTGATGAGATATGGTGATGTATAGGTTGGACAAATGAGAAAGATGCAACCTTGTATAACAGGACAGGTAGGTTGGCTAGGTTTCCAAGGTATACACCACTTGGGCACAGAATTTGGGACAGACAGAAGCGTAGATCAGGCAGAGAACAAGGCCAGGGACAAGACAGGAAACAGAACTGCCGATGGTACTTTCAGTAACAGAAGAATCCAGAAACAAGGGAAACTGGATATGAGATAATGGACTAACTGGAGGACAGGACCGAGTATAGTGGTTGAGTAGACTAATATACAAGAAGAGATAATAGGTTGCGTGAAGAGAAAGGAAAGGAGGAAAGGAAAAGAAATAGCTGAGAGGAGGGGAAAGAAGAAAAGTAAGCTAACAGGCAGCTAACCAAGGAGACATGATGTTGCCCTAATAGACACACCGATTCAGGGCAACAAGAACCTGCTCATCACAAAACATAAGTCAAATATAGTATTCGTGATATTAACTTCCACAAACCAACAAGGAAAGGAATAAAAGAAAGTAAAAAGAAAAGAAACATAAAAAGAAAATATAAGGAGAAAGAAAGAAAAAGAAAGAAAATAGTACAAAAGTGCAGATACTATGACAATTTCAGTATTTGAAATTATTCCCCCAACCATAACGTATTTTTAGGCACAGATGTAGTATTCTATAAAGTCTATTAACTTCTGTAGTAGTGTTTCTCCATGTTTTAGACTGTTCTAGTTATCATAGAGTAGGTGTGAATTTACTTGTTTCTGGTATTGATTCTTTAACATTTGAAATTATAACTTTATGCAAAAATATCTGGTTACTTATAACCCTTGCCAATGATGTTACATCTCTCAATCCAAGTAACTCTCTTACTAGTTAACAGATTTACTCTGTTCCATTTCTCCAGGTTAGTCATGTATCCTCTCTGATTTATCTGGCAAACGGGATCCAGTCAGATGGGTAGTGGTAACAAATATGGTGCTATTTGTGTACTTTAAATTCTCTGGTATTATAGTCAGACAATGTAACTGAGATAGATATGTCTGAAAATGTGTGGACCCCATAAGGGGGCTAGAGGAGGGTGTTAGGAACTAGAGCTTCCAATTCCTAGTGGGGTTGCTCTACTTAAGGTAGTTCCTAGGTATTGGATCTTGGTATTCCAAATAAAACTAAAGAAAATAACACCTGTATAATCCCTAATAATTATTACTAAATATTAATAAAAATAATGCAAAAAATGTCCTACCTGTACTAATATATGTGATGTTTAGGTTTGCTGAAGCACTAACTAAGTGTGATAAAATGTAACCGGTACGGGTACTCGGTTATTGGTTTTGTTTTATGTTTTGTTTTAAGTATCGCTTTGATACTTGGTTTGTTTTAAGTATCGTTTGATACTTGGTTTAGTTTTATGTTTTGTTTTAAGTATCGTTTGATACTTGGTTTTGTTTTATGTTTTGTTTTAAGTATTGCTTTAATACTTGGTTTGTTTTAAGTATTGTTTGATACTTGGTTTTGTTTCATGTTTTGTTTTAAGTATCGTTTTGATACTTAAGGAGTTTTACCAAAGTGTATCGACTGATACCTTTGATTAATTTCGTTTATGCTAGACATGAACAGATTTGTATATTTAAAGACTGCCTGTTTCTACGATAGAAAAGGCAGACTTCGACAGACAGTATTTCAATATACTTAGTTGAACGGTTACCTCTTTGTTTCCCAGTACACCCTCGAAGCCTCCTTTAGTTCTCAGCTCTCGCCTCCTCTCCGGAAGAGCAGGCCACCTGCCAACTATCGTATCCTTTACCGATAACGTGATTAGTACCTTGCGAACACGTTACATTTTTTTAACCTCAGCAAGTGGTTAAGAACCTGTCCCCGGATTTAGGCCTGATCAACCTATCGATATCCACCTTAGAACGCTAGCTGAGAGAAGCGGCAGAATTACAGCACATTCGGCTTCGTCTCAAACCCAAGATAGAGTCTTTGACGACCAGGAGTGGGAAGCAAATCCCACGGCAAGACCTTACAAGAAAGAAACAACTCCAGCGCTCTGCTAAAGAGCCAGGCGATCCTGCAAACATGGAAGATACACAACCTCCAGGAGAATTCCCTTCTACTCCAGCAAAGAAGCCTTCCTTTGAACCTCTAATCGACCCCGAAGCCAGTAGCAAATCAGATATGGCTAGCACAGGAGGAGGGCCTTCTGAAGGAGGAAAATCTAGGGCTAGGCCTGAAGAAGAGGAGGTACCCACAGCATTTGAACCCCCCAAGTTTAAACACCACCTCCTAGCGAAGTTCACAGGAGAAGGAAAAGACCTCAAACCTGAAGCTTTTGATCGATGGGCGACGGAACTCTCACACTTCCTACTATTACAAGGAAAAGATGTGGAAGACCCTACAACTGGACTTATCATTGGATCATTTTGCGAAGGAAAGGCAACCAACGCATACCACCAATGCTATAAGGAATATGGCGGGAATGTAAGATTAAGAGGAACTACAGTTCTCGATTACCTGAAAGGACGATTCCAATCCTCTATAACCAACGACCTCCTATACAACAAATTCAACCAGCTCTAGCAAGTTAACGGAATGCATGTCAAGCGAATCACCGATGTGGCCACAGACCTGATGATGTATAAGGACCGAATGGAGAGAGGAAGTATCTCCAAATACATCCTGAAGCGACGATTCTATGACACCATCCACCCTACCCTCCGGCGAGAAGTAGAACCACTCGAAGAAGACGGCGATGATATTGCAGTAATAATTGCAAGAGCAGAATGAAAGGACGCCATTCTCCACGAGACCAAGGCCTACAAAACACAGACATCCCCTAGTAGGAATAGCCAGCCACGGCATAAAGCCTCCGGCAACTCTGAAGACGATACTCCACGGGTTTTCAAGAAGAAAACAAAATCCTCCAAAGAATCAAGATGGCAAAAAGGAGAATGTTTTGAATGTGGAAAAACAGGACACATGGCAAAGAACTGTCCTACGAAGAAAGGGAAAGGAAAGGCAATTAAGCAAGAGGCATCAGCCAACAATGTTGAAAGCGATAATACCCAATCCGGCGAATATGAAGAGATCTATATTGGATATATCGATGTGGAATGCAACAGTGTTCGACCTCCAACTACATTCAAAGCACACACCGCCCTGGAAGGTACTATCCTGATCAATGGCAAAAAGGCTCGAGTCCTATTCGACACTGGCGCAATCGGAAGAGATATGATCAGTAATGCCTTTATCTCTGTCCATGGACTCCCAACTCGAGACCTTAACCAACCCATACCAGTCAATATGGCAGTAAAGGGATCACGATCTACAAGCCATAAAACCTGTAGTGCAACTATTCGACTTGGTTCTGCAGTCCTACCCCCCCAGGAAATACTGGTTGGAAATTTAGCTAAATATGATGCCCTAATAGGTATGCCATTCCTGAACCGCCACAAAGCTATAATCAGGTGTGGGGAATCAACCATCAATTTCACAGATCAGAAGGTCAGAGTCTCATGCAAGCCAACAAGCGGAGAGTACCAAGCCACAGTCTGTGAAGCAACTGCCCAACGACTATTGGATGAATACTCTGATATTTTCCCTGATCAAATACCTGAAGAGCTACCACCCATAAGAGAGGTGAACCACCACATTCGCCTCCAAGACCCCTCTAATCTCAAGAACCAACCCACCTACTCTATTCCTGACGCATACAAAAGCCCACTTTGTGATTGGATCAACCAACAACAAAGAAGAGGAGTCATCTACCGGGCAGAAGCCCCAGTTGCCGCTCCTATGTTTGTTCAACCCAAAGCAGATGGCAAAAGAATCCGCCCCTTAGTTGACCTCAAGCTACGGAACGAAAACACTGTTATGGACAGCTCCACTCTCCCAAACCAAACCTAGATCCTAAATGCAGTTGGATGGACTAGATTCCGAAGTAAGATTGACCTAAGTGATGCCTACTTCCAAACAAGGTTAGATCCAGAAAGCGAACACTACAACAGTTTCAAAACACCCTTCGGAAGTTTCATTAGCCGAGTTATATTACAAGGTAATATGAATGCGCCCATCACCTTTATGCGAATTATGGAAAACCTCCTGAGTGAATACCTCCACCATTTTGTTTGGGTCTACATTGATGATATTCTCATCTTCTCAAACACCGAAATAGAGCACGCCTACCATATAGGTTTAGTTTGTACCAAACTTAGGGAAGCTAAATTCTACGCAAGCAGAAACAAATCAATCCTGTTTGCCGATAAACTCGATATCCTAAGACATGTTATAGATGATGAAGGAATACATGCAGCTCCAGGAAACATAGCCTGTTTAACGGAATGGACGACATCCCAGAATCAAAAGGAACTCATGCGATTCCTAGGACTAGTCAACTATATTTCCCAGTTCCTACCACACCACGCCACTGTAACAGCACCGCTCACAGACCTTACCGGCAATGCAGAATTTGTCTGAACCCACACTCATGACCAAGCCTTTACCAACATCAAGGAGTTGATTAAAAACGCCAACGTTATTCGACCTATCGACTATAGTAAACCAGAACCAATATGGCTAATTACTGATATATCAGATGTTGGAGTTGGAGCATGGGTTGGGCAAGGGGCCTCCCATGAAACGGCAAGACCGGCGGCATTACACAGCAGGAAGTTTACTAACTCACAGATGAACTATGGAACAACAGACAAGGAAGCCCTTGCTGTGATTGATGCTCTCGCCTCTTTCAACCACATCCTGATGGGCAATACCTTCACTATTGTTACCGACCACAAACCTCTTACTAATCTTAAAACAGAAAGAATACCTGGAAGGAGAAGAACAAGATGGATAGGCGAAATCAGCAAATACAATGCAAAAATCATCTATACCCCTGGAAGAACGAACTATTTAGCTGATGCTCTCTCCCACCTATAAGAGATTCAAGACCTCGCAGATCCTCCTCTTATTTATGACCACACAAGACAAAGCGAAGACAGCCCTGACGACACCTCCTATGAACAAGAACCATCGATGGCTACTGCCAGCTCTGCCACTCCCTCCAATCCTTTCTCTTACACCATGTACAGCGCTGCCGGAATGGAACGAGGGAAGAACATTGATGAAGAATGGAAAGACAATTGCACGCTCCGCAGCACCCCTCCTCATGAGCTTGAACAAAGCAGACTCCACTGGTCCAACTGTTATCACGACACCTGCTCTTTTCACCAGACTGAGATCAAGTTTGGCAACAGATACCAGCAACCGTACTATATGCCTGCTGATGATTCTAAAAACACCAGCTTCGACACCGCAGAAGAAGCAGAAGAGATGATCGATGAAGATGAATCGACCCAACCTCCTCATACCCTTAATCCTGTTCCAACACGATACCAAGGTCTTGAAGAACTCGAACAAGCAGCAGCCTACGTAGATGCAATATCCTATTTACACCCCCACAGTCAGCCCTGTCATCCTCTCCTCCCATAATCGATTCACGACCACTATATGGTAGACCCTTACGAGTATACAACAATGAAACCATTGTCTCGGTCATACCCCATACTATTCCCGAGCATCGCCGACAACTCTATGAAACCTTCGAGGAGGAGGATACCCCTATCGAACCAACCAGAGGATCCCTGATTGAGGAGGAACGAGATGTTAGATCAATCATAAAAGAATTAACCTCATCTTTCCGAAGCCAAATGATAGCAGGATATCGCCATAATCCAATTTACTTCAAAGCCATGGATAGCTCCAGGCATGGAGACCTCGCCCCCTACAACATATCCAACGGAATGGTGTATACCAGCACCCGTTATGGTGAACATTGCCTATACATCCCAAAAGGCCATATGTTCAATGGAATGACTATTAGAGAATATGTCATCTCCGAGATTCACAACAAAGGACACTACAGTGCGGACTGCAACCTTCAATATGCCTCAGAATATGTTTACTGGCCTGAGATGCGCAAGGATTTCCGCAATTTCGTCAAACAATGTGAACTCTACCAGGCAAATAAGGAGCGAACACAACTACCTGAAGGGAAAGCACAGACCCTCCAACTACCATGTGAAATATTTGAATCCTATGCCATCGATTTTGCAGGACCATTGAACAAGTCTGCCGGATATGACACCATCTTGGTAGCTGTGGATCGATTTTCTGGATATACATGGCTCATACTAATGAAAGTTATCGATTCCTCCAAAGACACCTGGAACAACCTCCAACGATACCTGTTTACCCCCCATGGGTACCCCTTATCTATTATCAGTAATGCTGATCCCCATTTCACCGCCAGATTCTGGAAGCAAACTTTGACGTCCCTCGAAATCAACCACATTATGGCTGCCCCTGGACATCACGAGACTAATGGCCAAGCAGAACAGAAAATCCGCGAAGTTAAGACTGGAATTAGGAACATGATCAATGAATGACAAACCAACTGGGAACCAGCCCTTGTTGAGCTCGCTGCATATATCAATACCGGATTTTCAGATACCTTGGGAATGTCACCATACAAGGTAGTCTTTGGCCACCAATACCCCCTCCTACCTACAACACTATTTAAGAACTCCTCAGACCCTGCCTCCGATGACCACCTGAACCGCCATCAAGCGATTCAGAATGATGCCTTCCAAGCTGTTAAAGCTGCCCGATTCCGAAGCACCACTACTGCTCAGAAGCGACAACACAAACATGTCCCTATTCTACCAGATGATATGCTCATAGTTCATGGAAACATGTTCATAACCAATGTTGGACGCAGCAAAAAACTACAACCCCGATGGCGAGGACCTTTCAAAGTCATATTTTTTGATGAGCATACAGAGAACTACACTGTTCGGATGGATGGACGCATGTACCGCCACAATACTGCAGTCTTCCATGTTTCTGTTGTCAAATGATTTCACCCAAATGACGACTCCAAGTTCCCTGGAAGAACCCACTCTCGACCCGCACCTATCATCATTGAAAAGAAAGATGAATGGGAAGTTGAAGAAATCCGAGACCACCGCCTTTGGCACGGAAATAATCAGTTCCTAGTCAAATGGAAAGGATATCCGACGAGTGAGAACAGCTGGGAACCACTAGAAGGACTAGAGCACGCTATGGATATGGTAAACGAATGGTGGAAAGACAACATGCCAAACGAATCCCTCCCCCCAACAATCAATTATATCACCATGTGCTGGACACCTACAATGCCAGAAACTGAGCGATGGCACGCAGAACTCAAAGATAGAGATGGATTTTGGGCACCATACTTTGAGTCGGAATTCGAAAGCAGCAATGAGGAAAATCAAACTATGGAGCAAGCTCTCGACAACCTTATCTAGTCACCAATCACCATCCAAATACCATAACGATGTCAAACTATGTGGAACTCAATGTGAGGCTGTGACAACAGATTGTTGGACTGTTGTTGAACCGTGATGTTATCCAACTTGAAGACTACTTCGAAATCCTCTGGATAGATTACTGTCCTTCTTGCGATCACGCTTGGGTTGATGTACAACGTGAATCTGGTATTCGTGACTACTGTGACTTGCAATTCTTCGAGTCTAAGTGTTTCCTTAGAGTTTCGTCTTGTCCCTGGTGTGACACTTATGATGAAGAGTTTTTAGTGGAAACTGAGGCCATGAGTTTCTCAGAATCCGCTTTTGATGATTATTAGGTTTTGTTTATTTAAACAGTTGTTTTGTTTTGGGGAATGTAACCGGTACGGGTACTCGGTTATTGGTTTTGTTTTATGTTTTGTTTTAAGTATCGCTTTGATACTTGGTTTGTTTTAAGTATCGTTTGATACTTGGTTTTGTTTTATGTTTTGTTTTAAGTATCGTTTTGATACTTAAGGAGTTTTACCAAAGTGTATCGATTGATACCTTTGATTAGTTTCGTTCATGCTAGACATGAACAGATTTGTGTATTTAAAGACCGCCTGTTTCTACGATAGAAAAGGGAGACTTCGACAGACAGTATTTCAATATACTTGGTTGAACGGTTACCTCTTTGTTTCCCAGTACACCCTCGAAGCCTCCTTTAGTTCTCAGCTCTCACCTCCTCTCCGGAAGAGTAGGCCACCTGCCAACTATCGTATCCTTTACCGATAACGTGATTAGCACCTTGCGAACACATTACATAAAATATCATTATTATTAAGGAAATATAATATAAAATGAATTAAGGAATTTCAATAATAGGTTTAATCAGATAACTAATATTTATATCTCATATATTACATACATTACAAGAAGGAGGCAACAATGAGGATTTTGGATATATACTATTGAGCGTGGACAAAATTAACCACAATTCAATAGAGGAAAATCTTCGGCAATGACAACTATACTCACCCACTAATCTACTAACATGACAACCAGAAAAAAAAAGTGAAAGATGTAAATACATAGTAGAAATTAATATTTGGTATACCATTCATGAGCCTTAATAATTGCCTCTATTCTATCCACCATTGATCCAGCTAAAGTATCAAAAATCTTTAGGTCAAGAAGTTTCCAACAATGAGTAATGGTCTCTACTATTGCCTTCCTGACCACATTGACATCGCTCTTCATAAGATATAGTTCAGGGTAGTGCTTGTAAAACTTAACTTTCACCAGAGACCAAATATTTTCAATTAGATTGAGATCTGGTAAATAGGCAAGAATTTCCATCAGTGTAATTCCCTGCCCTCTGAGCCATCTCTTAACAGGCAAGTGAGTCTTAGCATTGTTAATGATAAAAAATACCTCTTCTTCTCCAGCCTTTTTTCTGATATTCTCCCATATTTCTCGAAAGTCATAATGATAATAAACATTAATAATTGACTTCCCAGTAACTCTACTCCTAGCAGAAGAAGGATCAGGAAAACAGGCAAAAAAAGACCATGAGTTTGACTATAAAAACAACTAGTCATCATCTGGCTAATCTCTCTCTCCCCTCTCCTAGCCTTAAGTTCAACACAATCCTTATTTTATTTCTCATATAGTTATCAAAAATACATTTTCTCCTCTTTCCCTCTCCCCTTTCCACAACTACCTCATCCCCCCCCAATGTCTTTCTTCTCCACATCTCCTTTGTTCAATGCCTATAAGCTAATATCTATTTCAACCTCTCTTGAGCTAGATTCTTATCTAAATGAACTCGCTCTTATGCCATCCACTTTCTAAGATGCTTTTTTTCAAGTCTTCTCGTTACTGTCCGACTAGAAACATTGAGAGAAACTTGCTCAGCAATGTCAGAATATGTAGTATGGCGATTTTTATGAGCTTCCTCCACCATAGCATCATCCTGTAACTTGGTAGTTTTTAGATATCTTCCTCAACCCTGATTCTTCTTGCCCTCTTGACGTCTTTTTGAAATTGTGTCTCTGACAGTAGTGTAGGGGATATTAAGGTAGTGGGAAATTTGCTAACATCTCATTTGAGGCTTGTGTAACCTGAGAATCCTCCACTTGGTAAACTCAGAGAGATGTGTGAAGGGAATAGGTTTTTTAGCATTACCACGAAGAATAGAAGACAGTTTATTGAAAAAAAGAATTGAGCAGAATGGTTTCTTCTTGGTTGACTTAGAGCAATTTCTTTAGGTACTGTTGAGAGTGTGGGGTGATGAAGAGGGGTGAATTGCCACTGATTGTTAAATTGCAGTTAATTTTGTCAATATACAATAAAATAAGAATAATGAGGTTATTGCTTTTGAAATTTCTTTCCAATGTTATGTTTCAATCTATTTAATAATTTGCATTATATTTTCACTTACTTTGTTATGTTTCAGTTAAAACCTATACCCTGTAGACATTACTACACCAGATCATATGTATGTTAATTATGTTGATTTCATAAATATTGCATTGAATATGAACAGGAAACTTATACATTATTTTCTTATCTTGTTACAGCATTAATGGGATTTTCTTTATCTTTCCTACATATTAATACATCTTTATTACATACTAGATTTATAATATTTCCTTAATATTTCCCGCATACCATCTTAGATTTTTATGCACTTTGGGGATTTTTCTTGGCAGGTTTTCAGGATCAAACATGTTCGCACTTATGTTTTTCCCCATTATATTTCTTTTACTACAGGTTGGTGTACTTATGTATATATATATGCTATTGCTTACACACCTCACTTAAAAGCAATAAAATACAGAACTTCAACTAATCTATCTTCAAACCATACTACTCCTGACAATACGTGCCTGTAATATCCTCTAAATATCATGTAGCTTACTCAATATACATATCCAATTGCCCCTCTTAAGTTACAATTGCAAACAGTTGCCTGTTGTACAATTATACAATAGTTGAGATCTTATGGACAATCTAAATGAAGCTCTATAGACTATTTCTAAATCTAACATATCATACCACTTCCTTGTTATTAGGTATCAAGCTGGGTTAGTGCCCTGATATTTATATTAGAGGTGGTGGGTGACATCTGGCATGATGGTGGCTGTGGCTGGCAGGTGAGATATAGATGCTGCCAAATAGAATTAACTTCGCTTTTGCCTCCATTGCTTATAAATACTGATCACTGCTAGTACGCTTTAGTTTTCGTATCAGGAAATTGAACCGAAGTGATCGGACAGGTTCAAAGAATTTTCTATCAAACCTCCCGCCTCTAGTTCCATAATCCAAATATGTGTTGCATGTATTTGAAGGGGAGGTCTTAGAAGTTAGGACAAAGTCTAAGTGAGTCAATCCCCGCTACCAGGGCAATAACGCTTCCGACGACTTTCCTCGATATTTTCTTCTTGCATCACGGAAGAAAAAAGGGTTTGACCATTGCCAAGTTTCCTTTTCCGGATATTCGTCTGAAAAGCATCCCCATCCCGGACCCCATGCATGGAGACATGAAGCGCCAAACCCGAAAGCACCGGGAGAATCGTGGATTATGAGAAGAGTACCTTTCCATAGCACAGTTTATTATTTTGTTTAAAGTGCTTTCTAGCGCTCCCGGATCACGGTAATAACGGTTACAGGGACGGCCCACTACTGACATTTGCAGGAAGGATAGCAGACCTTAATTTTTGTTCCTCCCACTACCAAACCTTTCTTGGGTCTGTTGAGTACTAGTTTTGCATGTCACTTTTGCGGGGATACTTAATTTTGGTTATTTTTCGTTTTTTTCTAGATGCATGATACATCGAGCTCATAATATTGCCCTCAGCTGCGGGTTTCAATTTGGATAGCTGGGGGCTTGTCAACTCTTTCCAACCATAAAAGTGATCGCGGATACAGGATTGATAAAACTATAGATCAAATGGGAAAAAAAAAACACTCGGAGAGTGTGCCCATCCTACCATCCCCCTTCTCTTCCTCCTGCAGAACAAGCACGACTCCCGAGAAAAGTGCAGGATAGTCAGTACATTATCTAATATCAGTACAACTGCCACACCTTATCTTATAACAATGGGTGCATTCCGAATTGCCCCTGAAATTCTGGGACTTGCAATTGCAGCATTGCCAATAGCGGCCGAGGCCGTTGTTGCCGCGAGTTTGGGGCTCCGGTATCTCAATTCCCGAGAGAGGATATTGCGTGGTCGCGGGGAATTGGCGAATTGAGGTAGCGTTTTCGATATCTGATCGGGCCATGGTGTTGTCGCTGCGTTTGGTATCTGGTCTTTCTGGGGTTTGTGTCTGATTGCGAAATGATCTTGTCCGACAGCCGTGTTGCAGAGAGTAGATATTGTGTGGTTGGGGTGTTATGGTTAGTTTTATAGGGCTGAAAGGACGACGTCGTTTGGATGTCGGATTGGAGACGAGATGCTGCTAAATAGAAAGGGTTTCAAGCGAGATTTCAAGTGGAGTTTCTCGCCATGATTCGCCATCGATATAGTCTGTTTTGAATGTCCCCTTGTCCGATGCGGACTGGGCTGGGTTCTGTACTTTGCAGTTAGTGCAGTGATGGGGGGTTGAAAAAAGGAAAAACTGCTCGCAGTGTTAGGGATGAGCAATTGTCTAGTTATATTTGGGTTATATCTGAGAAACCGAATAACGATGAAATACTGACGGCCTTTTTCCAGCAAAACTCCTGGGAAAACCATGGACATGCCCGGTGCAGAGAAGCAATATACCAGCCCAGTAACTCCGGCAATCTGTGTTCTCACCCTGATAATCTTGAAAGAAAGAATAAAAACATGGCTAGCGGAAAACATGGCCAGTGGGTAGACGAATCATGCACCAAGAAAATACTAATCCCCTTGAACTATCCTACCCTCCCAATTCGCTTGGGGAAGAAAGCGCAATAGGGCGATTATGTATACCAAAATTCGTTAAATTATTGGGTGAGGGAGCTTGGGTTAGTGGCGAGTTGTCATCTCCCCGCTACCCACTCCATCTCCGAGAGCATCCGTGGCTTCATGAAAAATCACTCGCTACAGAGAAAATCCCAAACTACAACCAATGGTTCTTGCCCCGACAGCACCGCAGCTGACTGTCGGCTATCCATGGCCTCGAATGGATTGGCAAAGATACACCCGTTAAATGTAACGGGGAAATCCTGAACCCTGCTCCGGACATGGCAGGAGAGTTTATTTGGCCAGCAGGGTTTTGTCCCGTCAGAGGTTCCCGAGGCGTGTTATGCATCTGGAGATATATGGCTTGCTGCCAACGGGGTGTCTACCTTGGAAGGTCTTGCTTGATGCGCCCGTTTGGAGGAGGTCGTCACTCGTGGGCCGCCACGGCACCCCCAGGTTCCCCGCCGGGATTCCTTCCCAGTGATTCCCACTCGAACTGGACCTGCGAATGCAAGAGGATTGGGAAAAATTGCTTCAAAACCTTTCGCACAAAGGCTTTCCCCATCCCAATAAAAGCAATGGCCGGCAGGATGTCTTTTATTAGTTTATGTAGAGGGTATATTTTTAAGCAGTGAGCTTAACATAGGGCTTTAATACCGATAACTAAGAGGGTCAGTTGTGCAGTGCGAATTGGGGTGTTAAAGAAATGCTTGCCGTGTTGTTAAGAGGAAAAAAATATAGCTCCGGCTACACAAACGGCGTTACGGGTACTTTTCTGGAAAACATACAGCATGGCAGCTCTAGAGATAATCAGGTGACTTTCTATCACACAAACTTATGAAGAGTAGAAAGGTCATTCTGGTTGTTCCCTCCCGATGAAAATACTCCCGGGACCCGGGGATGGGCGTCGCTGGGGAAGTTGCACCACTTGAGTACCGGGAAAAAGCCCCTTTAGCATAAGGTAATAGCATCACCAGCCATTGATTTCCCATTGGCACGACTTTCTCACATATTTTGGTCAATCTTGTTGGCACTGAAGTATGTACTAGTCTTAAGTTTCAATAAGGATCAGTGAGTGATTCCTCTTTATATCATACACACCCGTGATCCGCTGACTATTGGGGTCTAGAGCAAGCCCTTTGGCGGTATGGCTTGATTGCGCTGCGCCGCCCTGTCGCTGAACTTGGTTTACTGTATGAAAAGTAGGCATATTGCAGTTCCATGGATACTTTTGGTTTCAACGAGCCAAGTGGCCGTGGTGTTTTCATATGCGGTGTCGTAGAAATTAATTCCGGATGTTTTGTTTAATGGATAGTAAATAGAGAATCGATAAGTGGGGGCTCTGAATAAGGTATAATAATATTAAATTCGGGTCTTGTCAGTCCCACACTCCCCTCTCCTCTCCTCACCCTCAATCGCAACCACAATTTCAAAAGTACAATTCAAGCATCCTATCAACATTTTGTTTCTGAGCATTATTCGTTTGGTCTTCCCGGGTTTCCCTATCGCTCTTTAGCTACCCAAGAGATATATAGTTCACCGAAGTGATGAAAAAGTAGGATAGAGTCAAGAATTTTCTGGCATATCGAGGGGGCGGTTGGGCTCCAGAGCTAAGGCGGAGAGGCTGCGAAGAGCCAGCAGCAGAGATGTGGTCGGTGAAGTCTGAACCCATGTCCGCCCCCGCCTGGATTGTGGCGGGAGGAATCCCCTTTTCAATCCGGGGATCGGCGAAGACTGCTGCAATAGATACCAGCTAGCCAGGTCTACTCATGGATAGAATCTCACCACTCGAGATACTCGGGGAAACCCCGTCAGATTTCGGAAGGCAAGTTGCTTCCCACAATCGCCTACAATCTCACATCTCGAACGCAACACGCTAGTTCATTAACAGCGACCCAGCCCTGACCCACAGGAATTCAATGCATTCCTCCATCGGGAAGCCTCACATCTGAATATCCACATCCGCAATGGTCTGGCAGGCGCAAAATCACCCCATCCCCCCAGAAAACCCTTGAACAAGTCCCGCACCTAACAAAATAGCGTTCCCTGCACCCTCCACGCCCCCCCCAGATAGTCTGCCCGGTCGACTCGTATGACGGATTTCCCTGTGCCAAGAGCCCAGCGAATCACGGAGCATAGAGCATAGAATGTTGGTACCGGCAATTGCCATAATCACCCATATACCCCTCCAGTCGACACAGGAAGCCATTGTCCCATGCAGAAAATACGCATACGAGTATACAGTACTTGTACTTTACCGCAAGGTGGAAGAGCCCCGACTGACAGGTGTCGTCCCCCCCCTCTCAAATTCATGCTTCGGAGAATTTATCTGACAGAAGGCTGCAAATCTCAGATATCATGAGTGCTCACTCGAACCGTCCGCGAAGGTGAAAGCTCGCCTTCACATGCAAATGGATTTCTTCGTTTCCAAGTGTTGTTTTGATGATTCTAATATTCCCCCCCCCCGCCGACATCACACCCGGGAAGAGAGGATTGGTGGGACAGACTCTTCACATGCTTCGAGACAAGTACCGGTAGTCTAGGGAAGAAGGAAAAAGAAAGCTTCACCCCTCCTCTTACCCACAAGATGCAAAAGAAAAGAAAAAACAAAACCCACAACCCGATCGCCAAGAAAACTCTCCTCGACCAGACCCGGGCGTCCGAACCGAGCAGTGAGGAATGAATCGAATGCGTATGATACAATCCCGCCCATCCCAACATGTATCTCCACCTCCCAATTCACTGTCCATCCAACACATCAAACCCACAAAACCCAGAAAGATACTCGGATAGCCAGTCTTGGCAGGGGTAGCGGTACTGCGGGGGGAAATTGCGATTCTCACTATAATACAGCTGTCGCAACTCCAACCTCAATCTTTGAATCCTCTTTTTTTCCCAGCGTTTATTACTTGTAGCTCGATAACTGAATTAGGGGTCCGGGGATTTTCACCATGATCACCCCTTGGGCTTGGCGCCAAGCCGCCGCGGGGGAGCAGCCAAGACCCCGAACACTTTTTGGGGCTTTTCAAGCTATGATACCAAAGGCCAAAATGGAATGGATAAAAAAAACCCTGATAAAATCTGCGACTCAAGAACGGCGACGGAGTTGGAAACGACGGTAAATTGTGGGGGTGGTTGGGTCTGCGATTATTTTTCTACTACGGATTTCGCATGTGGTCAAGGTTACCTACCTACCTTGGTATGAGATAAAGTGCGGGGAAATGATTTTTCCGGAGAGCTTAACTTACTTGACATGGCTGTTTTTCCCTTTCATGTGATTGAGGAGCTGTGGAATTCGATTCGTGATCAACAGGACCTAGACTGCCGCACACTGCATCCTCCTAATACCGGTACTGGTACCGCTGTCAGCAAAGCTCACCACATCATAAAGGGATGAAATTTACCAGTACCAGTACTCGAGTACCCGCACTAGGGAAAAATCCCTTCTCAAGAAAACGATAATAACTGTGCGTGAGTGGGTGTGGGAGGGTGAGGAGGGGGAAGGTGGCACGCATGAGGGCATCTGGAACGGCCGGGGCATATCATACTCGAGTAGTCTAACACTCGTATTGTCGTGACGTGATGTTGGTATGCACGGAAATCCTGGGCTCTCTGGCCATGCATCTGATGAGAACGTTTTCATTTTTCAGTCCGTTTTCCCTTCCAGGAGTTGCACAGTATCGTCCTGGTGTTGAAAACATCGCTCGAAGGTCGTCGACTCTTTTTTCCTTCGATTTCGTTCTGCCTTGCGCCCTGCTCGAGTTCCCTCATAGCTGAATACTGGCGGGGGATGAGGAAGTGGGAGAGGGGCTTCTCACATGCGAATATGAAAAAGTCCGGGCGTAACGTTCTAGAAGTCATGAGACCGGGGTTCCATACAGATCATGCCTGTCCCCGATAATTGCGCATGGGGCATTCCAGCGTGTAATAGGGTGTGCTGAACTATGATATGATATCCATCGGATATGTACGAGTACCGTAGAAGAGCGGAGTGTGGATGGCCGAAAGGATGGTGCGTCGAGCATATCGCCGATAAACTTGGACCCCTAGTGGACAAAGGCCTGACCTCTGCGCTTGAACAAGGGGACCCCACCTCATACGATAGTCTACGACATGTCATGCTCGATGCGGTGCTCGCAGTCGGTGGACCCCGCAAAGGTTGGGGGGGTGCACGAGTTCGGTATACCGATGCGCAACCCTACTCCCGCCCCCTTGCGGCATTGGATCAGAGGGTGGGACGGTTCCGGGAACTAATTACAAATCGGCCATTTGTGCTAATTCATCGTCTCCTGATGCGGCAGTGATATGCGTATTAGCCTCCTAATCGGAAAGAATAATGCCAAGATGTTTCTCGTTACAGTCAGCATCGTGCCCTGTTACAAGTACGGTATCATACCTGAGGGTACCGGTACTGTACTCTAGTATTCGCTGCTGGCCCGGTTCCCCATACCAACTTTGAATCGGTCCAGCTCCCGCTCGAATTAATCTTTCCTGCCAGTCTCTACGAGTAGAGTGCTCGAGTAGAGACTAGTGAATTGAACATATCTGCACAACATCCCAAGTGTGGAGCCCGCGACTGCTCTGCTACTCGAGTACACGGATTTGAAGCTAAGATATATTATAAATTTGTCGTGCATCGAACCATCACAAAAATGGTGGGTGAGCGCAGAAGCACGCGAGTAATCACAGCGACTTGATGAACCCTTTGCTTTTTTATTGCCATTGCAGCATCGGCCGGCTTGGGTATGTATACACTAGAGGGAAATTGTCATACTATACAAGATGTCATAGGTTACAATACACGTGATTGGGAAAAAAAAAATGCGATAGAGTGGGTACCGGTACCGGTACGATACGAAAAGGACAAAAGAACAGCGGGAAGAAAAAAACACCATCACTCCTATCGGCCCAGTCGTTCAACAAAGCTTTTCGCCCCCCTGCTGTGCCATGGTATCGTAATAGGCTGATTGTAGGTAGATCCCACGCGAACCAAACCGGAAAAGAGAAGAAAAGAAAAAAATAGAGGGCGGAAAAGGATACTAAGAACGGTTATTAGACAATAAGTGGGAAATATGAAGTGCCTGATCAATTAATTAATCTCCGTCTCCAAAACCTGAATAACGTCATCGATATCGAAATCCACGCCATCCAGGATCCTGGACATGTCTTCCTCTAGCCATGTGCTTGAATTCCCGACAAGGTCAAATGCTCTGGTACCACCATCGAAGCGTTTCTGGCCCACCAGCGGCGCCTCATCGTAGTGTCCAAAGAACGGGTCATTATCCTGGCCGTCGAGGTTGAGCAGAGCGCCCAGGTCTCTGTCTTCGTCGTCGGTAGCACGGGGGACCGATAGGTATGGTGTCATTGGGGCCGACCTTTCCGAAGGGAATAAGAGCTCCTCGCGGACTCGGAGCACACCGTTACTACCAATTGTGAAAGTGGCCGCAGAATTCTGGGGTAGTGAGTGCAGGGTTGGGGCCTGGTGATCGTCCTGTTTTGGAGATGATGGAGATTGGAGGAAGGTTTCTAATTTGAGCTGGAGTTCATTCTCATCCAGGGGTGTAGCATCCGGCATGTTGGTATTTTCAATGTCAGGGGGCGGGGTGAGCGCTGCATTGGACGGCGGAGCGGAGGCAGGGATTGCGATTGCATTGCCGCTAAATTGTGTGCTGTGTGGGGAGCCGATAGCCGTGGGCTTTTGCGGAGTTAGGTGGTCAAAGTGATGGTGGTATCTCGCTCTTCTCCTTTGACTCAACTTCTTGTGACCGGCAACCTGAATTTCCGCCTTCTTGATAGCAGCCTCCAGGAAATGAGTTGCATAGTCGGCTGCCGAGTATGATTGTCGAAGCCCTTGCATAACCTGCATGCAGAGGCCGAATCCCTCCAAACTAAGCTCCCTCGTCAACGCATTTGACGATTTAATGTCGAGCAAGTGGATAATCACCGCCGGAAGCATTACGGTAACACTGTGGTTCTATCAGTAAAGGTGTAAAAAAAAAAAAAAAAAATAGAGTGGTTCGTTCCCACATACCCGGTGGTTGGAAGGTACTTGACGAGGTCCAAGTCAACCAGCTCCTCCGCGAGATGAGTAATCTCAGAGGCCGCTTGTCGAACCTTTCTACGAGAAACCTCCTGAAGCTCAGAACTGTTGCGCTGTGCCGGCCAAGGCGCTGGTGCAGACGGCAGAACCTGGGGCCTGTGAAGAGCGCTGACAGTTGTGCTACAGAGAAATAATCAATCATCGCTATCATTCTAAAGGTTGACCCGGACGTTTGAGTGACTCACTAGTAACACATGTGAAGAAGATTCCTGTGCAGGGTAAGGACCTCGTCTATCGGGATGTTGACGCCAACTGGCCGATAGATCGCTTCCTCCGGCAGCTCCTGTACCCACCTAGCCAGTTCTTCATCACATCTCTCCACTTGGCAACACTCAGGATCTAGCTTTTTGGGCAATAGCATCATAGTGGTCCTGGTGCTTCCGTCGGCCGCTAAACTTCCTTGGTTGGTGTTCAATACTGAGTATTGTGCGGAAAGAACCCGACTGATAACCTTACACAACTTGGCTTTCTGAATGCACAGGATTGCAAGCTCCCTTTGTCGGCGCGACTCCATTTCCTTCCTCTGCCTTTCCCCATAACTCCAGAACATCGAATCCTCCTCACCATCAGGGCCTGTATCAATTGAAAAATCATCCAGTGTAAGCATCGGCACATCGCAATCCTCGCTCTTTATTCTTGTTGGCCTCCTCATTCCCAATGCCACCAATCTATCCCGCATGAAACAACTCCACCAAATTCGCTTCCATAATTTCTTGCGGTCGGGATCCATATTCGAGTTTGCCGGGTCTCTGTGTAGGCCAATTGTGTGTGAAAGGGAAATAGCAACCCCCATCCAATGCCATGTATCCTTTTGGTCGTCTGGTGTCTCATACCAATATGTCATTAGCAAAATCGCTTGAACGAGTGACATCCGGTCTTGTTCATGGTCGAAATCGTAAAGCGCCTTTTCGCATTGGTTAGAAATACCCGGGTATAGCAGAGTGATTACACATACCCTGGTTTTTGTGAAGAATGCCTTCCGAGCAGCTTTGCGTGTTGGATATCCAGCAGCACGAAGACTTTCCATATCGACAAACTAGGAAGTTCGGTTAGTCACACCATCTACTCTGAAGAGGAAGGTGCAAACGCACTGCACTTCCAGCAAACATGACCGCCTGAAAAAGTAACAGACTGATTTTCCCTTTGCTCCCATCGTCGGAGGTAACACTTCTCAAAAATTCTTTCCTGTTCAACACCGGCATGTACGGATGCACAAAGTCAAAATGGCTCCGAAGCAGCTCGCTCCGCAGGGGCTCCTCCGGAAGTGTTAGCGCACCCTTCTTTGTTAGGTATTCCAAATCATCAAGCGGAATCTTTATAGGAGTAGGCTTGACAAAGGCCGGCAGTTCAATGCAAGCTTGAGGGATGGTAAACAATCTGCGTGGATGCGACGACGAAGACGAAGTTTGTGTGGACAGAGAATTCGCCAAAGAGGGAAGGGATTCATGAGACGATGCGTAAGATGCCCGACGGTCACACCCCATTCGCAGACCTTGCGCCTGGTCTGTTTACACAAGAAAAAGTAAGAAGGGATTCGGGTGGTGGCTTTTTTTTTTTTCTCTTGAATACACAAATGGTTTGAACGCACAAATCAGATGAGGCACATGGCCACCACTCTCCTTGTCGGAGGGAAGATCAATTGGCATTGCCGAAGGAGAGCCCGAAATATGGGTCTCGTTTTTACGACGGGGGCTAGTTTTCCTTTCTGGTGGTGAGGCATTAGTCTGCCTTTGGGCGGTGGTGTCGGCACCGGTATCGGAGGCGGAGCCGGTATTGTCAACCTTGGTACCCCAGAGTTTTCTGAACAAGAGCGTAAGTTTGGAGAGATGACGGAGTAAATAGGGATTCAGAAGCAGGGTTTCTTATTTATTACTCACTTTCTTCGTCTGCTCTCGGTAATGATGCACTCTACTTCATCCAGTCTGCAGTTTGTGCAAGGGGCACCGTGTTCGACAACGTTGCAACGCACTTTTCTGGCTCGACAACATTGGCAGGCCTTTGAAGCTCGACGCTTCACTGGGCGGAAGTTTGTACCGCTTGTGTTCCCAGCAGCTGCAGCGGATCTCTTTTGACCAGCAACAGCAGAATTACTATCAGTAGTTGGCTGTGGTGCCAAATTTGTGGTGGCAGAGATAGCAGAACTGGGAGCAGCTGCTGTGGCGGTTGTGCCTGCGAGGGCCATAGCTAATGATGTTGATGTGAGACAGCAATTCTCGGAGGGTTCTCGGCGAGTGGTAATGGAAGAATTGTTCGAAGTGTGTAGATAAGTTTGATGTTGAGGTTTGGCTGAATGGCACTCGGCACGACAACAGAAGCCCCCGATATTGTAAGGTTGAAGGTAAAGGCGTGAGAAGCGTAAGCAAAGTCGGAGGGAGCAGGAGGAGGGGAGAGGTCATGTATATAGCTGAGTAGACGAGGGGCGGTGGTCGAGCGGAACCAAAATCACTCCGTTCAAGGTCAATTTTGGACTCTAACCAAGTGGAAAAAATTAGCCAAAGGGGAAGAAGAGTGGTGGGTGGTAATTGGCACAATGGACATGCATCCGTCAGTAAAAAGGGCCAACATCGCCCATTATTCCATTTTCAGTTCCACATCCTCATTGTAAAACTGCGGAATCTGCCCGGGTGCCGGTAGACTGCACCTTTTCCCTTGTGTGATAGCGGTATAAATTCTACCGTACTCGTAGCTTACCTGCCTTACTCGCGCAGGCAAACCTTACCGCTTCCCGATGCCAACTGCGGTACTTGTAATTTATCATATCGTAGCTTATGATGAAGCTATCCACCCTCTCCACCTACTCGAGTACTCGAGCACAGCACGCAGCACCATAGCAAATTCCCTCCACGGTGCTCCTCCACTTCCCTCCCAGCTAACCTACCACAACCACCACAACCACACCCTAAGGCACCACTCACTCACCATGAGCTCTCAAGCCCCCTCAACACCACCACTGCTGCCTGCGAGTATCATAGTCTACTGCGGTAGTCTACGAGTACACCACACTCAACTCCCCTACGGTGCTCGAGGAGAGTTATCCTGACGTCGATCATACCCTTCCTAATCCACCCATCTACCCACCCACCCATCCAATCTTTGGAATTACACTTTTATCGTTTCCAATCCCCTATTCCAAGTATGGTTTGGCACTCCTTCATCCCTTCTCGATCATAACCCCTCCCACTCCCCCCTCCCTGATCCAGCTTTATCGATCCCTGTTCTGTTTTGACATTCCATTGGATCTTTTCCTCCCCACAATCGGGATTCCCCAGAGTCTCAGAGCAAGCCCCGGCCAACCCTCTCCGCTTTTGTGGGGCAAAAAATTGCGCAGCAGTACCTGCCATACCGATACTTACTCAGGTACCTCCTATTATAACTGGCTACTCTACTCTCGGAATACCCTCACAAATTATTTCCGACATCCTCTTGCTATTCGCAAATGCTGGCCAAAGAAGGAAAAGAATATTTTCAGACTTTGGATCCCTAAAGTACTACCAAGCATTGGCAGAAATCGAAACCATGGATTGGATGGGGTACTGTACCGTAATCCGGAGGCACTGCTCTCGCATGCATGTGATTATGGAATTTTTGGCGCTCCAACATCATATCAACGTATCTAGCCTAGAGATCGCGGGCCCCTCTTCATGGAAACAGAGGCAAGGTTCGCCAAAAAAAGAACGAGAGCGAGAAAGAGAAGAGAAGAGAAAGAAAAAGAAAAAACTCTTTCCAAGAGACACCGTGCACTGTTGTCTATGGTATCATGCGTGAGCCTTCTCCGTGGTTTTAAGCACGCCATTGAAACCTAGGACCTCACGATAGCCCAGTAAAGTAAGAAAGCCCACTCGCCATGATTCTGGGGACTGGTGAGACCAATTCGTCCCCGGAAGAGGGAAGAGAGCGTGGAGCTGATGCCCAGGAAAAGAATGCCCTACGGAACCAGCAACTTGAACCAGCCTTCGCGAGTGATGCCTATCCACGGCAACGGTAACTTTATTCTCCCAACTTTTTTGACGGAGGACATCATTTAGTATTATTTTGGTTATTCATTCCCCATAAGAATCCCAAATCATGAGAAGAAGACATTTACGAGTGTGTTCCATTCCAGAGAGGCGGTTCTTGCTGTAATAGCTTCTCAAGGTTGGGCAGATTTCGTGCGGGCCTCGGGGGAGGGGGAGGGTTGGCAATTGATAATTATAGAAAAAAAAAGTTCTAGCTGAGTGATATCATAGGCCAAATATATTGTCAAAAGAAGTAAAGTCACTGTTATATTAGGACTAGTTATCTGACTCTGGATAGCACCATACTTTATCGAGCGCAGTCTCGTGACCAGCGACCCTACTGTGCTCGAGCAGTACGCTAGGGTCGAATTATCAAACTTGGACAAGACGAATCCTGTCCATCCGGGCTACCGGTCTGAAGGCCAAGAGAGGAGAACCACTCGCGATAAGTTCCACGCAAAGAACATGCGTGGTGCCGTCGTTGCACTGCACCGCAATCGCCCATCAGAGAGGAGCAAGAACCTCGAACTTATTACCTCGCGAAAGGCCGGCCGGTACGGTGACCCGGGCGATTTCTGTCGTTAGCGGGGCCAATCGCCCAAGGCATATTTCAACACACAAATGGGGAATCTTGTCTAGCAAGTGCTTCTATACGAGTACAGTCGGAAGTATTTTACTTTGGGGCCGGAGGACTTGTGTGACTTTCACGGCACATCTGTCATCATTGCTGTTTGTGTCGGAAAAATCGGTCTTCCCCACCCTTCCCCCCACCCCTCTCCTCCGACTCTCAAAAGCCTCATGAGCAGCGGTCCCTCCAATCATAAACGGATGTCATACAATCAGCTGGGGTTGCCAAGCCACCCCTCACCAAACTCCCAAACCCCAGTATCCAATCCACATCTGTCCATCGACATCACGGGAAACTCGCCGGAGGATACTGTCTCGACGTGTCGCTGATAAAGGTACCGTGACGTTTAGGGACCTATNNNNTTGTCGGACCTGTATCGGGTTCCTTGTGCCTACCTGTCGGAATCGTTACAGTTTTACTTCATCCAGGAGAAGACTCGAGTATCTCCGCATGAAAAAAGGCCACGCTAGCTAACCAGGTTGTTTTTCTCTCACTTACTCACTCGCTAGCCCACCGTGCTTTGCTGCCTCCCGCAGTGTGACCCCCTGGCATAAGGTCCTGGCCTCACCCCCAACAAATAACCTTGCGCTTCGATTAAACGGTAGCCGAAACATGATGAGGAGTTGGATCGCAATTACCCGCAGGGTACTGTATCATACAACGGGCCAGATTGAACGCCGGGACAACTCCACCAAAGGAACTCCCTTATGAACACGATAGTCGTGGTGCCGGATGATATACGGCACCACTACCCTGCTCGAGTTCAAATACTCGAGTCGATTATCATTTTGCACTCACGCCGTACCCAGATAACCCTGTGCTAAGGCCATTCAGCGCAGCGCCGCATGTGCAGTACGGGCGCTCTCTGCTACCTTATTGGGTTTGTAGAAATCCATCAAGTCTCTACACACAGTCTTTTTTGTTTTTATTTTTCATCTTCTTGTGTTTGGTTACGGTGGTGTGCGTCTTATTGGACGCATTGGCCAATTCTAGTCGTCCACAGTCGACGGTCCTCTTCCCCCCCCGTCTTGACCCCCGTCTGAGGGCAAAGCATGTCTCGTCCTCTGTCATCCCTCACCCAGCCCCGAGCGCACTGGAAGACCGGGAGCGTTGTGCAACAACGTTGGTGTCAGCCATCTTTTGGAAAGATCATGCGTGTAAGCCACACATCGAATCGTTAATCACGCCACTAATGAAAAACTAACCCCCCGCCAACCTAAGTCTGCTATCATACTTGAACACTGGCCATCTGAAGTGCTGTCAAATTTTTAGCGGCTCAATCACCCATGGCTGGCTGGAAGTTGACGCACTCTTCAAATGCTTCGCACATCATAGCACTTGTATGATGCTCACACTATTATAAGTTAATAGCCCATGTCAAGCTGTCATAAGCTATCATTAGCTGGGAACCGAGGTATCAACCAGCCACACTGTCCTAGCCCGAGCTAGGGCTTAGCCCTAGATTTACAAACGCAAAACACTGTTAGTGCAAGTGATTTTTAGGTTCAAAACAAAAAGGAGAAGGAGAAGAACAATAGGATTGAGGGGTTACCATAAGTTAAGGGAGATATTTTGCATGTTTTTGAGAAACGAAGGAATGACTGGGTTGGAAAAGTAGCGAAAAGAAAGAGAAATGAATACGGTAGCTCCATGGGTTACCATCGCATACTCGAGTACAAGAGACTTCACACGGAGACATCCACCGTGCCCATACAAATCCCTAGACTCCACTGTAATCCGATTTCTCCCGCTCTGATCTACCCACCGCAATGACAGCGTGTGAGGAAACGCTAGGCAATGGGCAGGTCTCACGGCTGGACATAGCACCTAGCATACTGATACTTGTACGATACGGTACGAGTACACGCTCGCTGTACGAATAGCGAATAGAAAGAAGTCCCTTCCCTCCTCAGACTATGAGTACCTTACCTAACGAGTACCATAGTCCCTGTACCGGAACTATAGCGGATTAATCAATCCCCTTGCAACCTCAACACAGAAGGGCAAGACCGACTGGACATTATTCCCACTCACATGCACACTTGCGCTTCTGCATAATTTGATCAAAGCCAAACCGCGCTAATGCCCCCTAGGTAGGGAGAGTTTGCCACATTGCGTGGCGCAGAAGATCTGTGGTTGAGGTTGAGGCTGAGGCTGAAAACTCCTAATCTCAACTTCAAGTCTCTCTGACTTGTATCCTCAGTTAAAATTATATTGGAGAACACGGATCCTACAAACCCGAGATGAGTGCCATCATGGGTAATCGCTTGGCTCTTTCTGGTGTTCGCTGATATTTGCTATCCCCCATCACCACGCCACACTCTATTCCCCTCATCGCATTGGTGCTTAGCGCGATTTCGGGTTTAATCAATTTATGCGGTATTTGACCTCTATTTTTTATTTTTCGCACCCTCTCTCTCTTTCTCTCACACTTCCATTCCTTCCCTCACTTCACTCCCCTTTTTCCCCAAAATAAAAAAACGCTCCCTCCCCACTGAAACCCCTACAAGTTATCAGTACTCACACCAACTCTCCCGCCTCCTCTGTCGTATCGGAAGAATTAGGGGCTAACCGGGTGTGTTTTACGTTGACTGGATTGAGCGTTCCCTGTTTTTCCGGGTTAATTTTTTTTTTCTCCCTCCCTTTTCCTTCCTGTTGTATGATATGATGCTCGCTCGCTCGTGCAGGCGTATCACAATGATATTATCATACTTTTTTTTTTACCCTTCTTATTTTCCTCTCGGACGTTCTTCCTATTGTATGGGATTATGTTTGCTCATTGCTGTCATGACCATGCGTTCCTGGAGTCAAATTACCAGGTTTGTCGCTCACAGGCGGATGAATGGGTGGGGCCGATTCTCGTGTCTTATTCTCCCCACTCCTATCTTCTAACCCGTACCAAATATTGAAAGTCGCGCAGTATGAGCACCGTGTTGAGCCCGTGCTTCTTGGAAGTCGTTAGTGGTATGTGGTGGTCCCGAGCAGGGTTAGGTATCATACGGCATTGTGCACATAGGCTAGGGAGAACCCCGACCTGATATTTCTAGGATAGGATACTGATCGGAGTTTTTCGTCCTCTCTTGTCTTCCTTCCTTCCTTTCTTTTCATATTCCTTTCCTTTCTCCTCTTGTACGGGTATGCTACATACACGGTATACGAGGATCTAGCTTACTAGTTAGCGACAATACTTACAATCCCTTGGCACATTGTTGAGACGAGTAACCCGACAATGTGCAAGTAACTTACAGCCTAGCACCGACCACCGGTGTGAACGAGCATGTGCGCTGCTATGTGACTATTTCATTCTTTCAAGCCTTCTCATAACAGTGGAGTTGGGGGTACGGTATTTCCCTATGCTGCCTACAGCACAGATTCTGCGGTGAGCGTATCCGCATGAGATTTTCACCTTGCGCCTTCCGGCTTCGTCAGACTTCAAGTTTCCCAACCCTAGCAAAACTCCCTTGATTTGCCACCGCTGTTACGACAGGCTTCAGCTCGGATAAGTTTAACTTACATTAAGAAGATTTAGGATACATGCCGCCCAAGAGCTTATAATCAATCCGATCCAGTAATTGGTATTACCAACAAAACAAAATAAAAATCCAACAAATTAAATCAAATCACGACCTCTCACTCGCCAACCTCCTCCATCAGGGCCAAAAACGCGCCCAAGATTACCTCGATGCCCCTAGCCATCTTCTGGTGGTCCACATCGTACCACCCCGTCGCCCTATTATACCTAACGCACTCCTCGCACCCCCTAACGTAGAAGTCCTCCGCGCGCTCCAGGAAGTGCACAAAGCGAGCGCGCAGCTCCGGGTCACGCTCCGGCGAGAGCCCGCGGTCGGTGCTCAGCATTATCGTCGTCGTCGTCATGACGTTGCGCAGGTGAGTGAGGGCGTGAAGGGTCGTCGTGGTATTGTAGCCCTTTTTTCTGCCGCGGTGGTGGTGGAGGAGGTGCGGAAGGTGCTGGAGGCGGATCAGGTTGAGGAGGAGTGTGGAGTGCTTTCTTTTGTGCGGCGTTTTGTAAGGGGGTAGGGGTAGTAGGCTGGAGTGGGTAATTCCCATCTTTTTTTTTTTTTGTTGTTTGACTGAGTGCAGTTTCCAGGAGGCGTTTTTTGGTATATATGTGGTGGTGGAGGAGTGGGAGTAGTTTCTTCAGGATGCGGTGGTAGAAGCCACTTTAATATTGGGGGTTGTTTGCTCCATATATCGGTTTGTCTGATTGTCTCTTCCAATCATAGCTTTGTCCTCTACCGGCCGAGCAGTGACCACAACTATGGAGAAAAGCCAAAGCAGAAATAAAGGGTGGGTTGTGGAACGGGCGAGGTGAACCCTGGTATGATAAAATGGGCTTGTCCGAAGATTCGTGTGGTGAGGAAAGCCCTCACCGAATGGTATTCGTATTTTCTATGTTGTGACCTAATACCTCCTAGGTGGTCTTGTCTTTCAAGTGGAGTGGATCTAAGGTTCTTGACACAGTGAATCACTCGGTGCTGTGGTGGAGTGAAGTGGGGTTCCCCGGGTTTCTAACCCTAGATAATACTACTCGAGTATGATACTTGATTCCTAACGGTAAGTGTGAATGAAGTTGTTGGTATGATATGATATTATCATAACTATCACACTTCCGAGCTATCATGATAATTGGTCCCTTTACCCCTCCTCTACTACCCACATCTCGCAGGCGTTCATTCAGCGAATCCCGTTTCTACGGCTACCCTCCTTAACAAAGTGTCAATCTCAGTCCCCTCAGATCATCCAACAATAAAACAAGTTCCATCCCAACCATCCACTTCGAGAAAGAAAGAAAAAACCCAACTAAACCGACGACCCGCCTGAGCACACCTAACGAATCTGCACACTCCCTCAACACCTCCACCTGACCTCGAAGCCCAACCTCAATTCTCTCAAGCTCCGTGGAGATTTCCCCAATCTCCTGCGACATCCGCCCGCACTTTGCGACGGTCTCTCTCCAAGGCGTGGGCGGGGCGCTATTAGGTTTCGGTTATTAGCGAGTGGGATTGGGCTTTTTTCAGAATGGGCGGGGGGGTTACAGTCACTGTCACCATTTGGTTTGTCTTGCGTGTTTGTTCTTGTCTCGAAGCTGTTCGAGCCGGAGGAATATAGACGAATGCCTGGCGTTCCGGACCACTGTTGAAGGTGATCATGGTTTGGAGGTGAAGAGTTATTTCCCGCGGTTTTGAGGATGTAAAGACTTAGTTATGGCGAAGCAGAGGTGGATGCGGTGATGGACGGGTGGATAGATGGGAGGGGGTAGATATACAGGAGCAATATAACTCATTTCTAGGGAACTTGACCTACGACGTGCTTCTATGCTGGCGCCAAGTGGTGCTTAGGACATTTGCATCGAAGACAGATTGCGCATAGTATCGTCCATGGGCGTTATTGAATATTTCCAACTACTTATTTTTTTTCCCTGGTGGAATGTCATAGAGAAGATGACGCACCTCGGGTTCTAGTGTTGGATATAGGTGGAAAGTTAGTGCTTGGTCGCCTAACTAGGCCAGTTGTCAAGGTGGAGCGGGTTTCTCATGCTTTCAGGGGAAGGAGCTCCTTTTCCTTTTTGCTATTTCAGATCTTAGAGGAAATGATCATCTCTCCATCTTTGAACCAAACTATCAATGTCCTTTGAGCAACTGTGACTCTCATCTCTCCACCTCTTCCCTCCTATCCCACGGCAACTAAGGCTACACCCGCCTACTTTCCTCTTGCTACCCAATCAACTATTCGATTAACTTCCCTATAACAATGGATAGTACGAGTTCATATGGTCATGAGTAATCACTTGCAAATCGGTCAACCGGTGATCCAGATGGACATTTGGGTATCGTATCATAACATATTGAAATTTGCTAGGAGTATAAACCCCCACCCTGGTTTGCTTCTTCACGAGCCCTTAACAATGCCGGATCAAAGCCGCTTTCAATACTATAGCACAACACCGATTTTTTTAATTTTTATTTTTTTAAAAAGATCTATGGTAATGAACCTCTTATTAAATCCCCGACGTTATTCCCATATATCCTTTCCCAACGCCTCCTTCCTCAAACGAGAGATAGCCAAGAATCAGGGAACCCCGTATCCGCTATGCACCTACCCGAAAGGACCCATACATACTGTAGCTAACAGATTTACTTACCCAGCCACATTCAGCGAATCCGCAAACTCCACCATGGCTGTCCGATTGAGCACAAAGCTCTTCGCATATGTCTACAAGCCCTTCCACGGTTTCCCAGATATCACCCAACACCAGCGTGATTTCTGACTGTGTCTCTAAGGAGAGCCCAGGAGACTGAGGTGTGTTAACCTAGCAGTGGGGCCGCATGGTGGGCTAGGGATGAGGGAGATGAGAAGGGGGAGCTTACACGTTACTTTGGTAGTGGATCTCGTGACACCGGTGGGGGTTTCGCCGCCGGTGGACTTACTGGTGCTTTTGCCTTCCGCTTCTATAGCACCCCCGGCGTGCGGATCTAGCCTTTTAGTCTTCCAGGGTGGTGGTGGGGGTTGTGAGGTGCGGGAATATCCATCTCAGTTGTGCTTTTTTTTTATTGGGTTGCCCGGCTCGGGGTTCTGAGGACATTTTTTGAGAAGAGGGATTATCGGTTATATTTTGAATACAGTGAGGGGTTGTGGTGGACGCTCGTCGCGTTGATCTGGTGAGAGAGAGCTACTTATGGATGAGGGAGGGATAGTAGACCTGCCGTTACTCAATTGTACCTGTACTCGAGTACATTACTGTGATGGGATAGAATCCGTCGGCAACACTACATTATTATACCATACAGTACCGCGCTATCATACTGCGGTGAGAGGGTTGGTTCCTCATCTCATTATCGGCACCCTAGTTCACCAGCCAAATCAAACAAAAGGCGGTTAAAATACAATTTGGGCCTGTTCGGCGTGCACATCATGTTTGAGGACAGCGTATTTCCTAATAATATTATCAAAAGTGGGCCAAAAAACTAATATCGCAGTCATACACCAGGTGCCCCACTACCCACTTCACGCAAAGGAAAACACAGCCGAATGCTAAACATTAAGAAAGATTGTAATATCACGAAATATTTCCCGCATTGTCCCATCATGTTTTTGCAGCACCGGCACCCTCCTTACTCCTCAACTTGTACTGCCTTTTAATTCACACATAATAGGTTGAGTAGCATGTCCTATCTCGCAATGGTATTTGACTCTTTCATCGGAGCTCGATTGCTTTGAGCATTAGGAAATAAACTGTTTTCAGAAGTATAATCATAAAAATGTCGAAACATACCAAACAGGCCCTTGATTACCAATCAAATGCAGTTAACCCAGTTAAGAACAAAGAGCACTTGCGCAACCCACGTCCATCACATACAGAACAAAAGAAAATCTAGGTACCCCCCCCACCTAATCCATACCACACATTAAAAAGGAAAGAGACTTTTGTACAATCACGTGCCAATCACAATCATCTGACCCAATTACGACCGCCCCGGAATAACCTCAACATACCGACTCTTCCCACGCTTCTTTCCACCCCCAGGCGTGCTCTTCCTGCTAACGGGTGCGCCCGGGGGACCAAGGAGGTCGTCAATCGTGTCTCCCGTTGTTGCACGCTGGCTCATGGATGTTGGCGGGCGACTTGGAGGACCTGCACCCGGTGGGCCCGTAGCAGGAGGCGTGGATGCAGGGGGCCCCAGAGGAGGCGGGGGCGCAGATGTTGAGGGCATGGACGAGGGAGTTGGTGACCTTCCGAATGGGGGCGGAGGGGCGTGAAGTCCAGATGTGGGCGGTGCGGACGAAGTGCCCGAGGGTGGAAATCCGGGTGTCGATGGGGTGGAGGATGGTTGAGAGGCAGGTGTTGAGGCCCGCTTCGGTGGTGGCGCCGGCTTCGGGGCAGCTGTCGCAGTATCACCAGCCTTCTTATTCACCCAACGCTTAAGATCTGGATCATAGACGAAGGAGCTCTCTTCTCCGAGTTTCGCTTTGATAGGTCCTTGTTGGTTAGGATCCCTCTTTCCGAACCAACCGCCAAACCAACCTTTCTTGCCTTCATCTAGAAAGTTAGAGCCTGTGCCCAAATGTATCGGGGTTATTAGTGGAATATACCTTGAGCAGCATTCTTTTCCTCTTCAGCCTTCTTGGTTTCCTCTTCCTGCAATTTCCTTGCCTGCTCAGCAGCCTTTTTCGTAAACTCGTCGTCATCATCATCCATAAATGACTTTTTCGGCTTAGGTTTGTCGTCCTCATTTTCACCGTCGCTATTACCCGGTTCGTAAGGGGTAAACCCCGTAGATGGAGGCTCATATCCACTAGCAGATGGAGGCTGAGAACCGCCACTGGGTGGATGAGGTTCGGAGGCCGAATTCTCCATTGCCTCTGGTTTAGTTATTAACGATGCTGTATCCTCGAAAGAGCTCCTGGAATCGTATGTAGATGCTCCTGGATATCCAGTGGATACGGAGCTGGGGACAGGGCTGTCGTAAGGATTGACTGTTTGGTGTTGTGGAGCGTAGGGGCTAGAGCTTGGCTCGTATCCTCCGTCGTAGCCGGTAGGTTTATAGGTGTCCGAAGTAGCTCGTGGATTCACTGCAGGCTCATAGAGACTGCTTTTTTGTTGGTAAGCGTTGTTTGGAGCATATCTGTTTGCCGCTTGAGAGGCAGGTTTAACTGCCATCGGAGGAGCAGAGGTGTAGCTAGGGGTATTATTGTATGTGGAGTAAAGGTCGACACCGGATTGAACCCTACTAATCTCAGGGCTTACGTTTCCGGATCCAGCGATCTTCGCGAATGGACCAGCAACAGCATCCATCATACTCCCTTCACCGCCGACTGTACTCGAGGTTTCCTCCTCCTCACCAGCAACAAACTTATTAAATGTTCCCCAGAGCGAATTGCTAACTATATCCGAACTTAACTTCGGAATCCAGTGGCCAGCACTCGGGTTCGAATCCTTAGGGCTCATGGAAAGGCGAGCAGAGAGGTCTTCAAGCCCGCCAAAGAATCCGGAGTGGAAGTAAGGGGAAGGTTTATCCCAGGCTTTTATGGAAGAAGTGACGGAGTCGCAATACTTCTGTGCATCTCCCTTTTGCCCGTTTTCGGCGAGGACAATGGCACGCTGAAGCTTATAGCCCTGGAGGTGGGGAAAGCCTGGGGCCGGAGTTGCACAAAGTGACACCGCTAGTTCATAAACCTCACTAAGCATGACCGAGTCGGCGTCTCTCCCAAATGGCGCCTGACGGTGATCTGCGCCCAGGAGCGAGAAATCAGCGGCCGGATCATCGTGTCCACTAAAAACAGATCCTGTGCTACCCGGGGCCCCTTTGCGAGCAAATAGATAGCTTAAGAGACCATTAGTTCAACCCTTTTCGCCAAATTCACAAAAAGATTATGTACCAAATGTGGCCAGCCTCAACTCTGTCATATCCAACCAACAACTTCCCCAGTGCCATTATTGACTCTACATCGCCCGGTGACCTATTGCTTAGAATCAAGCCCAATGTTTCCCTCCACCGGCCAAGCTTCTCATCGATATTTACGCTTCCGCTGCGCGAAGCACCACCACCAAGCATCGGCATCCCCATCCTAGCGCTAGCGCTCACTAACTCATCAACACATTCTTCCCAGTTACCAGCAAATGTTTCGTAGAGAGCAGCCAGACTGTCTGCATCCTCACCGAGTGTCTTGACTTCGTTCTTCACAAACTCTTGAACTACTTGCTTCCACAAATCACGACCAACGGTCCCGGATATCAGCAGCGCGTGAGACCATAGCTTGCGATCCACGGCATGCCAAACAGCTGCTGCACGGTCACCCTTGAGGAGATTATTCTTAATAGTCTTGACGGCTTGGGGATCAGCCCGTTCAATACTTGGGCCCTGTGCGGTCGAAGATATATCTCCCGCAGCAGAAAATGCTCCATGATCGCTCATGCCTTCTTCTCCGACCGTTTCCGGTGACAAGATAACCCTGACAGCCTTCACAACTTCTGGGTTTCCTTCCAAAACTCCATCATTCTCCAACAGAATCCTGACGATCTTCCACAATAATACTTTCTCCTCCGCTCTTGTTCCTTCCCCTTGCGCCCTTTTCTCTAAATCCTCAATCTTGTCAGTGAACCAAGTCATTAGCTCCTTCTTCTTTGCCTTATTCGTACTCCTAGAACCTGACCACGCTGGTCCAGGAAATTTACCCTCTGGTTCCTCAAATGGCAAAATTTCCTTAATACTTCTAATCTTGACTTCTCCGGGAGAGCATTTGATCACTTGCTGTTGCATATCAGAAGTATACCTTTGCGCCCGTTTAGGAAATGTGTAAGCGATACTCCCACCAAACCCCCAACAAAACACCGGTGCACCATGCCACCTCTGCAAGACATCTTGAAAAGTCTCGTCATTTGGCGCCATAAAATTATGCCCTAGAGATTGTTGACGTCGGTGGAAATCTACGGAGCCATAGGACAAAGAGCTACTATGAGCGAAGGCAGAGCTAGGTCGTTCATATGGATCTCTTGGCCTTTGGGTTGTCTTAGAAGCCATGCCAGGTGATTGGGTTTGTGCTCTTGGAGGTGGCTGGAAGGTAGTTTCGGGAGAGATTGCCCTCTGAGGGAGCGCATTAGGATTATACTTAGGTGACTGTGTTGAAGGAGGAGGAGGAGGAGGAGGAAGAGGAGGTGTAAAGGTATTTTGGCGAGTAACCGAAGGTAAACTAGCGGGCGAATCTCTCCCGGGATCCCTTGAGGGTGCATACCGGCTTTGCGCAGGCGGAGGGACGCCTGGTTGTGGCAACTGTGAAGGGCATCCATTATTCTGGAGCGTCTGAGGTGGGTTAGTTGCACCTTCTTCTTCCTCTTCTCTAGGTATATCCATTGCCGAAGCCTGCACAGATCTCGCAGTCCCTGGGCGCGACGAGTGCATAGCATGATGCTCGCCAGAGAGCCGTCTTGGATGGCTATGAGATGGATCCTCCGGGGAATGGGGATGTTGTGAGGGCGGAGATGCCGTAAATGAATCTTGATACGAGGGGCCTTGGGGGGTCATTGGTGGCGGGCTCATCAAAGGCTGCTGTGCGGTTGGAGCTTGATGTGGAGGTGGGACGAATCCACCAGATGGAACTCGATTTCCGACCTGGGGTGGTCCTGCGGGCCGAGGTGCATATTTGACTCCACCAGCTGGGGGGGCATTCACAGGTGAAGCGTATGGGGCCGCACCCGGGGCCGGAGGGTGGGTCGTATTAGGAGGGGATTGGTAACCCATCGTTGTGCCCGATGCGGGAGAATACCTTGCGGATGCTGCCGGGGGGGGAGGTGCGGTGTACATACCATAAGTCGTTCGTGGGGCAGGCGAGTACCTACTTGCCGCAGTAGCCAACTGCGCGTCCATCCGCTGGGCTGATCCCATGAGGGGTTGGGCAAATGGTTTCTGTGGGCTGTGGTAAAATCCTTGTGTGCTCTCGGGTCTCGGAGGTGCCGCTTGATAACTGCCAGCCCCGGAGGGGCCCCGATTCATTGGTTCCGGATGTCTCCCTAACGCTGAGGTTGCTCTCTGCTTTGGAGGTATAAGGGGCAGCTCTTCAAAGAACTTTTTCTGCGGCACGGATCTTGGTTTAGGAGGTCCTTGTGGCTGTTGAGCTTGAGTAGGTGCTCCGGCGGGGAAGACTGTGCCCATACTACTGTTTCTTACTGGGGGTGGTTGACCAACCATACTTCCCATTCCTGTCGGTATCGTGCTCTGAGATTGCTGGCGATTAGAAGACCTCTTCCTAACCGCCGGGGGCCCTATGTCCAGAGGTAAATCATATGGACTTTGGTATCCCTCCTTTTTGTCCACAAAGCTCTGGGCTTTCCTTTCAGGTGCTGGTGGGGGTCGAACTCCAAAGGCAGAGTATGGGGCAGTCAGTTGGGGGCCAGGGATATGGGATAGAGATGCTTGAAGGGCTTGCTGCGGAGGGGCATATGGGTAAGGAGTTTGCTGAGGTTGTTGTGCCGGCCATGTCCTACCATATTGTGGCTGAATGGAGGACTGCGTTGGAATCTGTGCTTGCGGAGCGAACCGTGAAGCTGCCGATGGAGCTTGCGGGGTGCTCCCGGTAGAAAATCCCGGAAGAGTTCCGTCAGATCTGTGAACTGGTTCCTGAACAGGCGTCTCATCATCAGAGTCAGGCAAGAACCCCTCATCATCACTCGGCAGGAATCCCTCGCTACAATCGGCCAATAATTCGTCACCAGCCAATGCCGCTTGCCATCGCGCCGTCAAGTCATCGTCGGCCTCCCGCTTGGGGGGTGCTTGTTGATCCGGTTTGTGTTGCTGCTGGATTTGGCCAAAGAAGTCCTCTCCGTCTGGTTGATCCGAGTTTCCCTCAGAGTCACCGAATAGAGATCTATCGGCCATTGAATGGGGGGCAGATTAGGGTGGTGGAAAGAAAGAGGTTCAGGTATAATATGGGAGGAAGAGAATGGACGAACAGAGCATCATGCGCGCATACAAAGGGCACGGCGGCCGAGAGGACACGGAGGCGAAAGGGGAAGGCCTCATTCACCCCTATTCCTAAAGCGGTTAGGGCCATATTGGAGGCTCCTCGTCGCAACCACCTCGGTAGCCGCCTCAGACTTATTTATCACAATTTAATATCGAGCTTGGTTGGGGACTGGCCAACCTCAACAAGCATACCTGCAGACTACCGGTAGACTGCTCGAGTACGTACTTGGCCGTTTGTTTGGGGGGCATTCGATCCCGGGTTGAAGAGTTTTTATGCAAGCTTTTCGAGTTGAAGGACTTTGGTGTGTGTAACCCCTTTCTTGAATACGAATCTGGCAGAGCCCTCGAAAAATGCTTTCCCAACCCAGGGCTGAATGCCCTGTAGAGCATCCGGATGCCTCGGTGCCAAGACAGGTATTAATCCAGGCCAAAGCGTCCGGATATAGTACTTTGTATAGGATATTCAAGTAATAGTGACAAGTAAAACTTTGATTCTCTAGAGTGGCATAGTGCTCAGAATACTGCAAAATAGGCGCGGCCGTGTACGAGTACGAGTGCAGTCCCGGTATGGCCATAACAGAAACGAGAGAGTCCGCGTAGATTTACTCCCAATTTCCTCAAATTCAACATCTGCTACTGGACCGAATGCCTTTGTCCAAGATACGAGTAGGGTACCGTACTCGTAGAGGCTGAGTGGTTGTGCAGGCAAGGTCGTCATGCATGAGGTACTCGAGTATGTACTAGTACAAGTACCGTACTCACGTGGCCGGATTGATATCAGACGGCCCTCTTTTGGACTAGTGCGTGTTGTGTGGCAACTAGCCACATATGGTAGAATCTCCAGTATTGTCCATCTTGCTCATTTAACAACTATCACGAACACAACGATATCACTACGCACACAACTATCCTACTCCCCACAATGATAATTGTCACAGGCTATAAGTAAAGCGGGTGAGCCCTCAGCGAGGCAGCACCCTCAGCGAGGCACTATGAGACTTGGCATTTTAGCGCAATCAGTAAATGAAATTTTATAACAAAATCTAGAGTAAACATACCAACAAATACAAGATTAAATCTCCTTTATCCAGAGTACTTCAATAATGGTGCCAAACGAGAACCCAGTTCCAGTCCAAGTACGTGAACAAATGGCTATTGAGATGGCCACAGTGGGAACTGCTCTGAGCCTTCGAAGTGCGGCAGCAATGGTTGGGGCAGCACCTAGTACGGTTATGCATCGGCAGAAGGGAAGAAGAAACCGAGAGGTGGAGGGACAATGAAGGCAAAAGCTGTTGCCGGAAGAGGAGAGGATTGTGATTGAGTGCTGCTACTTTCGCTGCCGGTGGGGGACTTCTCCGACAATATTGCAATTGCGAGAAATTGCCACTTCTGTTGTACAAAGGAGAAATCCGAGTGACAGGTTAGGCAAGAGATGGGAAGAGGGGTTTAGGAAAAGGCATCCAGGGGTGAAAACACAATTTAGTTGACAGTTGGACTTTATCAGAAATATTTGTGGAAATAATCTTGAATTAATGAATCGCTTATTTGATGACGTATTTTATTATCTTTTTTTTTTAATTTCATATGTCAATATAGTTTTCTATTCAAGTTTTCAAAATTTATTATAACTTTAAGTTGAATTAGTTTTAATTTAAATTAAATATTCACTCTGGATTATATATTTAGTTAGAAGCTATTATCAGGGAGCATGAAATAAAACCTGAAAATACATATAACATTGATGACGTTGGATTTCTACTGGGGCTTGGTCAGTTAGAATGTGTATTAGAGATGATAAGAAACTAAAGAGAGAATGGAAAATTGAAATATCGTGCTTAAAGTAAGTTTTCAATTAGTATATATTAAAAATAGATTGATAAGAAAAAGTACTTACAATATATCAGATGGTACATGAGAGTTTGTTACAGTTATTAAAGGTATCTGTGCAGATGGAATATCTCTAAATCCAACAATTATTCTAAAGGCAGAAGAGTTCATAGCCAAATGGTTTAGAAAGGTAAAGGTGTACCAAAAGATATACTTTTTGGATGTTTACATAATGGGTGGACCGTGTAACGATCCCCTTTTAGATAGTTAGTTCTTGGCGATGGGGAACGATACTTATCTCTTCTGTCTCCTTCTTTGTTTGTCTTACGATAGCTCTAGGCCTCTGCCTACGTTACCGATAGTACAAGACCTTTGTCATCTATCGGAAACACCTATCGTAAGCTTTCTCTAACTTGTCTTCGTGACGAGCACTTCTCGGCGTAATGATAATGTTGCAATAAAGATAAAGATCGTAAAGGTGTTTTTCTATTCGTTAAAGTAATAAGTAGGAAAAGTACTTAGAACAAAGCGTGAAGAACCTATCTTCCTCGGCCGCATCAGCCTCCTTATATAGCATTCTTCCCGCCAGTAGTCATGTGACCAAAAGTGGTCACATGTGCGAGACCAAATCATAACAAACTAATCATGTGACCAAAGTGATCACATGCTCGAAACCCATGACCTCATAATGAGGTCATGTGCAAAACATAAATCATATGCGCAAGGCTTACCCGCAAGGCATACTCGCAAGGTATACTTGTCAGGCGCACATCCCATGACTCATACTTGAGCCATGTGCGAAAGCATCACAAATCCCATACATAACAAATCATATGACCCTAATGAGTCATATGTGTGAAACAATACGTACCTGTGACTCATAACTATGCGTCACGTGAAAACCCTTTCCTCGCTAAGCCACATTCGTGACATATTTGCTAAGATGTTCCATGCACCTGATCTGGCGGTCATTCAGTTCTTTCGTAGTCATGAACGGAACCAGATTCTTATGGTCAGTTAGACTTGGACTGGATAGTCGTTGTTCAAAACATATCTCCTCCATTGCCTTGATGCTTGAACTATTGCTAATAGTTCTTGGTTCGTAACGTCGTAGTTGCACTCCATGGGGGTCATTTTCTTGGATCGGTAAGATACTGGCTGCCATTTTCCATCGTCGTATTGTTGCGATAGTATGCCTGAGCACACATATTTTAAGGAGTCCGTTTCCATCATTATTCTTCGGTTTAAGTCGAAATGACCCAGTATGGGTGCTGATATTAGATGCGTTCGTATTGCATTATATACGTTCTGTTCCGTTTCTCCGGGTTCCCATTTCTTGTCTTTCTTTGTTAGGTTATAGAGTGGTTTTGCAAGCCTGCTGAATCCCTCTATGAATTTTTGATAAAAATTGCAGAATCCCATAAAGCATTGAATATCTGTTCTGTTGTTCAGTTTGGCCCCATCCCATATTGCTAGTGTTTTGACAGGGTCGACCTTGACCCTGCTTTGATTGATGATAAATATGAGGTACTCTGTTTCTTCTTTCTGGAATTCGCATTTTGTTGGTTTGATCAGCATTCCTGATCCTTGTATTGCAGCCATGATATTGCTGATATCCTTCTGGTGTTGTTGCATGTTTTTGAGAAGATGCGTACATTGTCCTAGTATACGATGCAATATATGTTGAGGTACTTATTGAGTACCGTGTTGATCCATGTCTGGAATGAAGCTGGTGCATTGGTTAGCCCGAAGGGCATAACCAAGTATTCGAACATTCAGTATCTTGAGGCGAATGTAGTCTTCCATTTGTCTCCTGCCTTGATACGTATATTTTTAGTATGCGTCCTTCATGTAGAGTTTGGTGAAGTATTTTGCTAATCGCAGTGTATCCAGTGCTTCTCCAATCAAAGGTAGTGGATATCGATCTTTCATGGTAACCGAGTTCAGGGCTCTGTATTCCATGCAGTATCATATTTTTCTATCTTTCTTTTCGATGAATAGTATTGGGGATCCTCCAGATGCGAATGAGTCTCTGATCCATCCACGCTTTAGGTTTTGCTCAATGTACTTCGTTAGTTCTTCGAACTCTGCTTCCCCTAGTGGGTATAACCTCTTGTAGGAAATCTCTTTTATCTTTCCCGTTTTTTCATCTTCGTCCTGCTGAATTTCGTGTTCGATTCCTGGTCTTCGGGGTGGTAGCTCGGTAGCTTCCTCTTTTTGGAATAGGTTCGTGAATTGATGATATACCTTTGGAACAAATTCTTTCTGTCCCTTTTTGCTTGGGTATTTCCTATCCTAGATTGCTAGTTCCTTGGTGATGTTGATTTTGACTAGGACCACCTTTTCTTCTTCGTATGTCCAGTTGAGAATTCCTGTTGTATCTCCACTTCGATAGTACCATCCAATGGCCTGTGCTGTGATCTCTTTAATCACAATTCCTTTTATTGTATCGGGCTCTTTTTGGTCCGTGTTTTCAAATCCCATGTTTCCCCTTGTGGTTTCTTCCAGTTGATCTACTTCGTGCAGATGTAACGATCCCACTCTGTATAGTTAGTTCTTGGCGATGGGGAACGATACTTATCGGTTCTGTCGCTTTCTTTCTTTGTCCTACGATAGCTCTAGGTCTGTGCCTACGTTACCGATAGTACAAGACCTTTGTCTTCTATCGGGAACACCTATTGTAAGCTTTCTCTAACTCTTCTTCGTAAAGCGCCTACCTTGGTGTAACGATAACGTTACAATAAGGATAAAGATCGTAAAGGTATTTTATATTCGTTAAAGTAATAATGTTAGGAATACCGAGATCCGATACCTAGGAACCACCCTAGGTAGGGTAACCTATCCCGAAATCGAAATCTCAGGTCTCCAACACCCCCCTCCGGCCCCCTTACGGGGCCCGCGCGTCACCATACATATTGATCCAAGTTGCATCCTGTGAGTATTATACCACAGAATCGAAGGTGTTAAAATAACACCGTATACGTCGCCGCCGTCCGTCCAACCGGATCCTGTTCGCAGGATATATAAGAGGGGACCTTCGGCTAGGTCTGAGAAGTATAATGGAGTGAATCCGTTAACTACCCAGAAAGCTACTAGGCTTCAAGAACGAGATATCTTTGGCATAGGCCGCAAGTAACGGGACATTTTCGCGCAAAGAGATGATAATGAATAGTAAAGGATCTTAATGAAAGACCAATACATTCACATCCACCCTACGATAACCAGAAGAGTCTGGAACTCCTAAGAACACTACCATCGAACCCAATGGAGTTCGAGGAGTGTTACAACTAGGTTCCGGTACATACCGCAACCGAGGGGATGACTCCCAAACCAGTGACAGTAACCAGAATCCTGTTACCCACGGTAACCAAGGGTTACCGACCGAGGGATTATCTACCAACCCTATGGAAAGGCTTCCTGCAGGAAAGTAGGAAGTCCTCCGGAAAAGATTTATCAGTTGGGTATGGAGTTATGAAGAGTTGAAGTTAGATGACCTAGAAAGTCAGTAATAACAACTATCTTCGCGGATGCAACCCGCAGATGAAACTGATCATTTCATCGACAAGGGAGACGATTGGAGCCAACACAGTTCGACTTGAGAATTGGGCCATTTGTCTAAAAAAGACTCTCACCATCGGATAATTACTATTGGAAACAGTATGACTTCCAAATAGTTATATTATAATTATCAAAGAGGGTGTGATGATTTTCAGGGTCTCCAGGTGTTCGCACCTTGGAAGAAAACCCGACGTTGCGAGTTATATTGGAAAAAAGGTACATGGTTGTATGTTAGTTAGATGTAGTCCGCGAACACTCAGATGCGGAATATAAATATCAAAGTGCCTCCCAAGCTTTAGACATCATCAAGCAACGGAGAAGAGACCTTAACAATATAATATTGTTTTTACGATTTTACTTTACTTTACTTTACTTTCCTTCGCTCTTAGTAGTCATAAACGAAACGAGTGAAGTCCGAGCCTTCCTAGACAATCTCCATCTATAAAAACGAATCTCAATCGGCCTAGACAACTCTGAAGTCTATCGGGTTGTCTCCGCCTAACAAATAAGTAGGAAAAGTACTTAGAACAAAGTGTGAAGAACCTATCTTCCTCGGCCGCATCGGCCTCCTTATATAATGTTCTTCCCGCCTTTAGTCATGTGACCTAAAGTGGTCACATGTGTGAAACTACATCACAATAAACTAGTCATGTAACCAAAGTGATCACATGCTCAAAACCCATGATCTCCTAGCGAGATTATGTGCGAAACTCATAGACCAATCATAACGCAATAACCAAGTCAGTCATATGACTTGACTGAGTGATATGCACGAAACCCATGGCATCATAATGCGGTCATGTGCGAAACATAAATCATATGCGCAAGGCTTACCCGTAAGGCACACTCGTAAGGCATACTCGTCAGGTGCATGTCCCATGACTCATACTTGAGCCATGTGCGAAAGCATCACAAATCCTACTCATCACTAATCATATAACCCGAATAGGTCATATGCGTGAAACAATAACATACCTGTAACTCATAACCATTTGTTACGTAAAAGACCCTTTCCTCGCTAAGCCACGTTCGTGACAGCTGATCCTCTTTGTTGATTTTTTCGATGATCAACTGTGCGATTTGATCACCTTTTTGGACTTTGTAGTCCTCTGGAGTCAAGTTGGCCAGGACCACTTTGATTTCACCTATGTAGTCAACGTCAATCACCTCTGCCATGATCATGAGTCGATGATTGACTGCTAGACCACTGCAGGATGCTATTCATTCATAGGTATCGTCTGGTAGTCCAATCGCTATTCCTGTTGCCATCATTGCCTACCGGTTGGCAGGTATCTTGATTCCTTCATTGGTATACAGGTCGTGTCCTGCTGCCCCTTTGGAACTCTTGGTGGGCACTTTTGCCTCTTGGTCCAGTCTTTGTATCCGGACTCTCTTATCTTGCTGCATGTTGGCGAACCTTGCATGCAAAGTTTCCTCTTCTGCTTCTGGTATCGGTGTCGAGTAGACCACAGGTGAACTGTTGAAAGATCATGTCGCACAGATTTCGCTTGTAATGGTCATCTTGTTTTCGTTCCAATCGATTTTTGGATTATGTTTTCGCAATCATGTTATCCCTAGGACTACCCCTTAGTTCTTAGGATCTGCTACCTGAAAGGTTGCCATTTCCCTATAGCTGTCAATGTCTATAGGTACTGTTGCCGTCTGGGTTATAGGACCCATTGCACGTGGCTTTCTATCCGCTAGGTAGAGATGTCTCCCTTTCTTCGCTTGTTTGGTGTGGGGGCCATATTTGTCGCAGATTTCCTTGTCGATGAAGTCTTTGGTAGCCACCACGTTGAGCATTGCATATATTGTTCTTTCTACAATTTTCTTTATTGTATATCTTCGTCTTGATCATCACATGATCTCCGTCTTCTTTTCCTCTTTGCGTCTGTCGTGCCGTGTAATAGTTTGCTAACTTGATGGGTTTTTGAGGTCCACATCTTGTGTCTCCCAGACCACCATTTACTGGGGACCCTGATCGTTTTCCACCAGTGAATCCTCTGTGATCATTTCGTGAATGTTGCTCCTGTTTTGATTCTGGAAGCGATTATTTCCATCAGCTTTGATGCCTTGGTATCCACTGTTGGGTCGGCTTCTGCATTCTCATATCCAATGTTCTACTTTTCCGCACCTTAAGCAGAGTTTCCTGTTCATTGTTCTGGCATATTCTTTCTTAGACAGGCTCAGAGCAGGTCCTGTCCTTGATTTGTGCAACTCTATTGGCTCGCCTGGTGGAAATGCTTGACTTTCTCCTCAAACTGCTTGCAGTTTGAAGGTTCCATCCACAATCCTGGATGATTGGACCACCATGTATGATATAGTGTTTTCTGATTTGCTTCGAACCATGTTTAGCTTGCTTTCCTTATTGATGGACCACCTTGCAAATCATTCTGCCGTGGTGTAATGCAAGTTGGAAATTCCCCATGCCTCTCAGAGTCTCTCGCTGCAGTTTCTTACAAGGATGATGTAGAGAGTAGCATCATCAATCTTGGCCTCATATTCTAATTATCAGCATTCGTTCCAGTATGCCGAAAAGGTTTGTTTTCTTTGTTGGAGTTTTTCCAGCTTTCGTCTTACTATCTCTTTGGCATTGTGATCCCCGAATTGTTCGAAGAGTGTCGCTTTGAACTCTTCGTAAGTGACCCATTCCCTCTGTTTCCTTCTATCTTGGAATGGTATGATCCATTACCCCACGAGTCCTCTTTGTCGGGATTCCACATATGGAATCTTGGTCTCATCGTGGTATTCGCCATAGCCTTGAACGGCAAAATATCCTTCACACTATGCCAAGAATATCCGTACCTTGTCTTCCGCTCCTTCGTATGTATCAGGTTCCTTTGCTTTTGGTCGTTGGATGTTTCCTTATACCGTGTTTCGTGTTGTTGCTAGAAATGCTTGAAACTGATTCTTAGTCATTCCAAGTATGCTAGTTCCTGGTGCGGGAGCAGCAGGAGATGGTGGCCCAGGTACTACTGATCCTGACATTCGCTCAGGTTATGGAGTTCCTGCGGGAGAGCTAGCGACTGGTGATCCTTTCTCTGGGGTTATTGGGCTTGCTGCTCTTAAGGGCTCTGCTGAAACATGATCGAGGGCGTCGCTGAATCTCCCTAGGTTCAGGTTTTAATCGTTGATGTCGATATCCCCTTCCCTGTCAGGAGTAAAGGATGCCGTCTTGTATTGTTACGCGTCGTACTAGGTGACGCTTGGCAATGTAACGATCCCTCCTTGGATAGTTAGTTCTTGGTGATGGGGAATGATATTTCTCTTTTCTCTTTTCTCTATTCTTTGTCTTACGATAGCACTAGGCCTCTGCCTACGTTACCGATAGTACAAGACCTCTGTCGTCTATCAGGAACACCTATAGTAAGCTTTCTCTAACTCTTCTTCGTGAAGAGCTTTCCTTGGCATAACGATAATGTTGCAATAAAGATAAAGATAGTAAAGGTATTTTATATGTGTTAAAGTAATAAGTAGGAAAAGTACTTTGAAGTCAATCTAATTTTATTTAAACTCGTACCGCCAACACTGGCATACGACGAGCCCCTGCTGGCACAGGAATACCGCTAACCAGTATACCATTAATCCTAAGCTAACTAAGTCTACAGCTCCACACCTGCCATCCTCGAGTCATGTCTGCACGAGAACTAATTACAAGACCATCAAACAACCTAGCACTCTCTCCGGTCCAAGTCCGTAGCCGCTCAGGTATGAAGCCAACCAGCACCGAGCGTAGCTGAAACCAAGCAAGAGACCAACCCAACCAGATTCTTTGTCCAACAAATATAAAATCACTGCCACCAAGTCTGAACACCGTCCCACAAAACCTCCTCTACAGTAGAAACCCAACAAAACATACACGAACTAATACAACAGGCGACACAATGGCGGAGAGGAGGTGACTAACATGTCCACCTCTCGCATCTGCATGCCCAGCCATCGACCCTATGAACCCAGTTTGCCAAGTGCCTCTGAAGAGCGTAGTAGTGAGGAGGACCTGTACCTGCTGCCTGTTCCCCAAAACAAAAATATAAACAAAAGAAATACATGGAGGCGGTGACAGACCTAAAACGGCCAGTGGGGCCTATCTCCCACCTATGGTGCCTTGCCCCTGCCAGCCATGCCCATTGCCAAACCAAAGAAACTAAACAAACCCCACAAAACCTAGCACGCAAGACCCAAACAAGTCCAACCAGGTTGTCGCAACCCACTATCTGCACAGGTGGCCATCAACCATCCGGGTCATCGAGGAGCTTTACCGCACTCAGCAGCTGCACCCTACAGCCTCCTCAGGCCGGAAACACTTAATTAGACATCGCCTCACCTGACTCATGCCCGACCGGTACTCGCAGGTGCCTCTCCCCCCCAATCAGCCCCCCCCAAGTCCCACACACCAGGCGCTACAGAGCCCATCCAGCCCCCTCAGCCCCTCAGACAGATCAACCATCTGACAGCCACAGGACAGCTATACCTAATCCCATCAGTCAGCCACTGGTCTTGGCTGTGCCAACAGAGCCACAACCCTCGACTCCACATAGCCGAGGGGAGCCTACCAGCCAAAGCCAGGAGTGACAAAGGAGGCAGCACCAATACCTGAAGGCACCAGCACCAGCTACACCATCCAGCCCAGCCGAACCGAAGTTCAACTGAGCTGGGAAAAAGGTAAGTATGGCCAGCCAAAGCTGGCCACACAGGCTCGGCAACAGGCACGGACCGAACAATAGGCAAGTGGCATCCCCATCCGACGCCACAAGAAGGGGGAGGGTGAGCGAACAGAAGCAGACAAACAGAAGGTAGGCCCCACTTGCAATGGGTGAAGCTGCCAATAACAGACCACAACTGAACCACCCAAATGTACAGACAACGCAAGTGCCTGGCAGCCTATCATCCCACACCACCCCAGGCAGTATCAATAACCACAGCAGAGGGTAAGAGTTTTCAGGGTCAAAGCCATCCCTACGAAAGCGAGGAGGAGATGCCTGACTGAATCACGGTAAATGCCGCAAGGACAAAAACTCCAAGGGAACGGCGATAAACAACATTGTAGGATTCCGACCGCAAAAACAAAAACGTAACAAAGAGGGGCTGGGCGGATACCGCCGTACCACCTGAGGAATGATGCGGCCAGTACGACGAGTTGATACTTGGGAAGGTCATTAGTCTAATCCAAGAGTGTTTTGTATCGCGAAAACTAAGGACGCTGTTAAAACCCAACAAAAGACATGAGCTGGCCCAAAGAATGACATGGGTGATCCCCCCAAACACAATATTCAATCCCCCCAATTGAACGCGAAACCTGCGAGTAGACGATAGACAGAAAGCCATAGACATTTTACCAAAAGTGACTCATATGCGACCGGGATGAAGTGCTCGAAGTGCTAGTATCGTGAGAAAACCAACCCGACGAAACGAGACGCAAACAAGTTATCCGCCACCTAACACCTAACAGACCACAACATCAAAGACCCCAGGAACTACTGAGCGAACTCAGATATCTCCCCTAGAATCTAAGGCATCAAGGCTTATCATGATGGTGAAAGAACCACTTGGGGCGAAGCAATAGCAAGGACGAGGAAAAGTACTTAGAACAAAGCGTGAAGAACCTATCCTCCTCGGCTGCATCGGCCTCCTTATATAGTATTCTTCCCGCCCATAGTCATGAGACCCAAAGTGGTCACATATGTGAAACTAAATCTTAACAAACTAGTCATGTGACCAAAGTGGTCACATGGTCAAAACCCAAGACTTCATAGAGAGGTCATGTGCAAAAACTCATAAATCAATTTTAATGCAATAAACAAGTCACATGACTCGACTGAGTCATATGCGTGAAACCCATGACCTCCTAACGAGATCATGTGCGAAACATAAATCATATGTACTAGGCTTAAGCGCAAGGTACACTCGCAAGGTATACTCGCTAGGCACACATCCCATGACTCATATTTGAGCCATGTGCGAAAGCATCACAAATCCCACACATAACAAATCATATAACTCGAATAGGTCATATGTGTGAAACAATCACATATGTGTGACTCATAACCATGCAATACATGAAAGCCTTTTTCATGCCACACCACGTTCGTGACATAGTCATTCCATTGAACATATGCCCTTTTGGGATGTATTGGCAATGTTCACCATAACCTGTGCTGGTATGGGTCATTCCATTGGAAATGTTGTAGGGAGCAAGGTCTCCATGTCTGGAGCTATCAATAGCTTTGAAGTAGATTGGGTCATGGTGATATCCTGCTATCATTTGGCTTCAGAAAGAGGACGTTAATTCTTCTGTAGTTGATCTAATATCTCGTTCATCCTCAATGAGAGATCCTCTTGTCGGTTCGATAAGGGCTTCCTCTTCTTCAAAGGTTTTATATAGCTGTCGGCGATGCTCAGGAATCGTGGGAGGCATGACAGAAACAATGGTTTCATTGTTGTATACTCGTAAGAGTCTACCATACTGTGGTCATGAATCGGGTATGGGGGGGGAGGATGGCGGAGCTGACTGCTGAGGATGTAGGTAAGACATGGATCTACATATGTAGCTGCTTGTTCGAGTTCTTCAAAACCTTGGTATTGTCTTAGAATAGGATTAAGGGTAAGGGAAGGCTGGGCCGGTCCATCTTCATCCATTATCTCTTCTGCTCCTCCTGCAGTGTCAAAACTGGTATTTTTGTAATCGTCAGCAGACAAATAGTACAGTCACTGGTATCTGTTGCCCAATTTAATTTCAGTCTAGTGAAAGGGACAGGTATCGGGGTAACAATGGGACCAATGGAGTCTGCTTTGCTCAAGCTCGTGAGGAGGTGTGCTGCGGAGGGTGCAATCAGCTTTCCATTCATTATCAATATCCTTTCCTCATTCTGTACTGGCAGCTCTGTACATGGTGTAAGAGAAAGGATTGGAGAGAGCGGCCAAGCTGGCAGTAGCCATCAATGGTTCTTGTTTATATGAGGTGTCGTCAGGACTGTCTTCGCTTTGTCTTGTATGATAAAAAACAAGAGGAGGGTCTGTGAGTTCTTGATTCTCATATAGGTGGGAGAGAGCATCCGCTAAATAGTTTGTTCTTCCAGGGGTATAGATAATCTTTACATCGTATTTGCTGATTTCTCCTATCCATTGCATTCTTCTCCTTCTAGGAATCTTTTCCGTTTTAAGGTTAGTAAGGGGTTGGTGGTCGGTGACAATTGTGAAGGTATTGCACATCAGGATGTAGTTGAAAGTGACAAGAGCATCAATCACAGCAAGGGCTTCCTTGTCTGTCGTTCCATAGTTCATTTGTGAATTAATGAACTTTCTGCTGTGTAATGCCGCCGCTCTTGCCGTTTTATGAGAGGCTCCTTGTCCAACCCATGCTCCCACTCCAAAGTCCAATGCATGAGTAATCAGCCATATCAGGTCTGGTTTACTGTAGTCGATAGGCTATATAACATTGGCATTTTTAATCAATTCCTAGATGTTGGTAAAGGCTTGATCATGAGTATGAGGTCCAGACAAATTCTGCATTGCCGGTAAGGTCTGTGAGTGGTGCTGTCACAGTGGCGTGGTGTGGTAGGAACTGGGAGATATAGTTGACTAGTCCTAAGAATCATATGAGATCTTTTTGATTTTGGGGTGTTGTCTATTCTGTTAGACAGAATAGTTTTCTAGGGGCTGCATGGATTCCATCATCATCTATAACATGTCCTAGGATATCGAGCTTATGGGCAAACAGGATTGATTTGTTTTTGCTAGCATAGAACTTAGCTTCTCTTACTTTGGTACAAATCAAACCTATATGATTGGCATGTTCTATTTTGGAGTTTGAGAAGATGAGAATATCATCGATGTAAACCCATATAAAATGGTGGAGGTATTCACTTAGGAGGTTTTCCATAATTCCCATAAAGGTGGCAGGCATATTCATGTCAACTTGTAACATAACTCGGCTAATAAAACTTCTGAAGGGTGTTTTGAAACTGTTGTATCATTCACTTTCTGGATCTAACCTTGTCTGGAAATAGGCATCGCTAAAGTCAATCTTGCTTCGGAATCTAGCCTGTCTGACGGCATTCAGGTTTTGGGTTTGGTTTGGGATAGCGGAGCTGTCCATAACTGTGTTTTCGTTCCGTAGCTTAAGGTCAACCAAGGAGCAGATTCTTTTGCCATCTGCTTTGGGTTGAACAAACATAGGAGCGGCACCTGGGGCTTCTGCTCCGTAGATGACTCCTCTTCTTTGTTGTTGGTTGATCCAGTCACATAGTAGGCTTTTATATGCGTCAGGGATAGAGTGGGTGGGTTGGTTCTTAAGATTAGAGGGGTCTCGAAGGCGGATGTTGTGGTTTACTTCCCTCATAGGCGGTAGTTCTTCAGGAATCTGATCAGGGAAAACATCAGAGTACTTATCCAATAGGTGTTGGGCAGTTGCTTCACAGACTGCGGCTCGATACTTCATGCTTGTGGGTTTGCATGAGACTCTAACCTTCTGATCTGAGAAATCGATAGTTGATTCCCCACATTTGATTATAGCTTTGTGGCCGTTCAGGAATGGCATTTCTATCATGGCATCATACTTGGCTAGATTTCCAACTAGTATGTCCTGGGGGGGTAGGACGGCAGAGCCAAGTCGAATAGTTGCGCTGCGGGTTTCATGGATTGTTGATCATTACCCTTTTACTGCCATATTGACTGGTATAGGCCGGTTAAGGTCTCGGGTTGGGAGTCTATAGACAGAGAAAAAGGCATTACTGATCATGTCTCTTCCAATTATGCCAGTGTCAAATAGGACGCGCACCTTCTTGCTATTTATCAGGATAGTACCTTTTAGGGCGGAGTGTGTTTTAAATGTAGTAGGAGGTCACACACTATTGCATTCCACATCGATATATCTGATATGGATCTCTTCATATTCACTGGATTGGGTATCATCACTATTGCTCTCAACATTGTTGGCTGATGCTGCTTGCTTAATGGCCTTTCCTTTCCCTTTCTTCATAGGGCAGTTCTTTGCCATGTGTCCTGTTTTTCCACATTCGAAACTTTCTTTTTTCCATTATTTTGATTCTTTGGAGGATTTTGGTTTCTTTTTGAAAACCCGTAGGGTATCTTCTTCAAAGTTGTTGGAGGGCTTGTGTCGTGGTTGCCTATTACTGCTAGAGGATGCCTGTGTTTTATATGCCTTGGTTTCATAGAGGATGGCAGCCTTTCATTCCGCCCTTGCAATTATTATTGCAATATCATCGTCATCTTTCTTGACTGGTTCTACCTCTCGCCGGAGAGTAGGATGCATGGCATCATAGAATCGTCACTTAAGGACATAGTTGAAAATGCTTCCTTTCATCATGCGGTTCTTATACATCATCAGATCCGTAGCTACATCTGTGATTCTCTTAACATGCATTCCATTAACATGGTGGAGCTGGTTGAATTTGTTGTATAGGAGGTAGTTTGTGATGGAAAATTGGAATCGGCCTTTCAGGTAATTGAGAACTGTAGATCCTCTTAATCTTACATTTCCGCCGTATTCCTTATAGTATTGGTAGTATGCGTCGGTTGCCTTTCCTTCACAGAATGATCTAATGTCTAGTCTGGTTGTAGGGTCTTCTACATCTTTCTCTTGCAGGAGAAGATAGTCTGTGAGTTCCATCGCCCATCGGTCAAAAGCTTCAGATTTGAGGTCTTTTCCTTCTCCTGTAAACTTCGCTGGGGGGTGGAGTTTAAACTTAGGAGTTTCAAATGCTGTAGGTACTTCCTCTTCTTCAGGCCGAGCCCGAGGATTTTTTTTCTCCTACAGAGGGCCCTGTACCGGTACTAGCCATAACCGATTCGCTACTAGATTCGGAGTCGATCAGTGGTTCAAAGGAAGGCTTTTTTGCTGGTGTAGAAGGGAATTCTCCTGGAGGTTGTGTGTCTTTCGTGTTTGCAGGTTCTCCTGGCTCCTTAGCACAGTGCCTGGGTTGATTGTTTCTTGGAAGATCTTGTCGTGGGATTTGCTTCGCACTCCTGGCCATCAAAGACTCTATGTTGAATTTGGGACAAAGCCGAATGTGCGGTGATTCTGCCGCTTCGTTCCGCTAGCATTCTGAGATGGATATCGATAGGTTAATTAGGCCTAAATCTGGTAACAGGTTTTTAACTATTTGCTGAGATTAAAAAAATGTAACGTGTTCGCAAGGTGCTAGTTACGTTATTGGTGAAGGTACGATAGTTGGCAGGTAGCCAGCTCTACCAGAGAGGAGGCGAGAGCTGAGACCTAAAGGAGGCTTCGAGGGTGTACTGAGGAACAAAGAAGTAACCGTTAAACTAAGTATATTGAAATACTGTCTGTAGAAGTCTGCTTTTTCTATCGTAGAAACAGGCGGTCTTTAAATACACAAATCTGTTCATGTCTGGCATGAACTAAACTAATCAAAGGTATCAATCGATACACTTTAGTGAAACTAATAAAGTATCCAAGAGATACTTAAAACAAAACATAAAACAAAACTAAGTATCAAAAGATACTTAAAACAAACCAAGTATCAAAGCGATACTTAAAACAAAACATAAAACAAAACTAATAACCGAGTACCCATACTGGTTACAGAGGATGTCATAGTAGTACAGGACAGTGTACTCGGAGGGTAACACTGCAGGGAGGATGAGAGCAGGAGTGTTGGTGGCTGGTTTATTACCCTTTCAGGAAGAACAGGGGAGTGGAGCAGTTGGGACCAACACAGGTGGTTGGGGTGGTGGGATGAGATTGGCCACCAACTGGATAGACAGATCCCTGATGGACACATGAAGAGAGTCCACAATACTCTCCGAAATGCTATTAAAGTTGACGAGGCTACCTTGGGAGCGCAGAGTATTGGCTATTTGGGAAGACAGCTTATGAGTTCTCATGTTGAGTTCATCGACTTTGTGGGAGAAAGCAGATAGGCTATGGATAAGTAAGGAAATGAGAGGTAGCAGGTAGCGCTCTCCAGTAGAGAGGTTCATCACTTTCTAGCATCCAAGAGGGGATAGGTATTCAGGGTGCTATTATAGTAGTGCTCCCAGAGAGGAGATGACTATTACTAGGTTTTCATGAATGGGGAGGATTGGTTCAGCTAATAACGGGTATAAGGGGAGATCCAAGGTAGCTCCCTCCTGTGAAACTGGAGTACTGGAGCATGAGAGTGTGGCAGAGTCTATGGCCTAGCAAGAAGAGATCGCCCCTAGGTGTAGATGAGGAGGATTGTAATGTGCAAGGACTTTTTCACCCAGTGCTAATGGGATTGAAAGAATAAGTAGAACATAGGGGGGCGAAAAGTAGAGGGCACCGAGCATGGTAGATGGCGTGGAGCATGTGTACTGGAGGTTCTTTTTTTTTATTTTTATTTTTTTTATAATCATATATTCATTGTTTAGGTACAAGAACTCACATGCAGCAGTAACTATGGCGTAAACAAAACCTTAATCCCAAAACAAACAAAAAAAAAGGAAACCAAAATAGGGCCTCCAACTGTTGGCACTAGGTATCAGTAGCTACTCATGGGCGTTGGGGTTGTGCAGTAGGGTTTAGCATACGCTAGGGAGCGAGGCTTGGCACACATGTATTTCTCTTAAGTAGCAGCGTCGTAGCTAGGAAATACACAAGTCATTGTTTCACTACCACACACTCACACTACAGGTTATAAGCCTCTGTACTTACGATTGACAGGACTAGTGTAAAAGCAATCGTCTACAGATTTACAGCACTTTTTTTCTGTCTTCCTTGTCATCTTTATTTTATTTTATCTTTTATCCTCTCTTTTCACGGTTTTTACACAGCGAGAGAGTGTTCGGGCCCACTATCTAGATTAAAAATGTCACAACTACTAGATACGCAGTTGGCCGGACGTCCAATGTTTTCTCTTTTGGGGGACAACAACTTCGGCCCATGGCAGCAGCACATGTCTGATCAGCTGAAAGAGCTGGATCTATGGTGGATTGTTTCTGGGCACGAGGTCACCGCAGACGGAATTGGTACGGATGCAGCAGTAGTCGCAGTGCATGACAAATAGCTTTGACGATGTTTTCGAATCATGGCAAAGATTCGCAATGCAATAGAACCTCATATTTGCTCCCAGTACACATCGGACACCTACGACGAGAACTTAAAGGCACTCTGGAACAAGCTAGTGGAAGGCTACTGCAAGGAGCTTGGTCTCAAGGTCTACTATTTCCGGAGGTGGCTGTTCGATTGCACAGTAGAAACACAGGGGACAGTGGCGAAATACGTCCACGAAATCGATAGAATTATCGAATGCCTACATAAAGCCAAGAAATCATCAAGGCGCGTGAGAAGACATTCTACTTGCTTAATGGACTCCCTGCATTTGGGCGTGAGTGACGGGACCAGCAGGCTACAGTAGTGAAACCTGATCAGCCCAACAAGCTTATCGCAGCTATCAAAGCCCACAGAGCGAGCCTTAATCGTGACCTGGAGGCCACGAACGATACAGTCCTGGCTGATAGCAGCAAGGGCTCTAGGGGTGGAACTGGATCTGGATATGAAAGAAGCAAAAGGATTGAATGCAGCTGTTCCCAGGGTAGGAGTAGGCGCGATACGAACAAGACCTTAACCTACTATTACTGTCATAAAAAGGGACATAAACGTAATGAGTGCAGGAAGATGAGGTCTGATCAGGCGAGCGGAGTTGAGCAGGATAAGGTGAACACACTTACCAAGTTGACGGTAGAGTCTATGTTGGGCACCGTGAGCAGATCGATATTCATGGCCTTCAGCTCCCTCACATTCCCCGCAAGCCAAGGTCAATGGCTGTTGGACACTGGTTGCAGCACCCATGTCACCGGGATGGGGGAGTATTTTTTACGATACACCTCGATTGCACCTGGAGAACACAAAATTTGAGTCGCCAATAACGTGGAGATCGACGACCTCAGGAGGGGTAATATTACGCTCTGTGTGCAGGACCCAAGAACCAAGCCTGGCAAGAGCTTAGTGATTGCGGGTGTCCTACACGTACCGGAATGCGGGAAGAACAGTTTGCTGTCTGTCTTGCAACTGCACGGTTCAGGTTACTTTGTTGATTTTCACCAGACGGGGGGAGCCTCTCTCCAGACAATGGACGGATTGGACATCCCATTCGAGGAGGTCAATGGAATCTACATTCCACAAGGAAACTCGGCGGAAGACAAGGAACAAGTGATGGCTCTCAAGCAGAACACGGCGGACTCTGAGAAAACTGGGGCTTGACTGGCAGCCCTGTGGCATTTTTGTCTCGCGCACTTAGGACTTGATGCGGTGCACAGACTGTCAATAGAAAACAATGCCATACCACGACTACCGGTGGTGCCGTGTTGCATGTGTACTGGATGCGTCTACGGAAAAATAATCTGGAAACGTTTTCCATCTTTGCCGGCTAGCTCATGATCATCCTGGGTACTTGAGATCGTTCACAGCGACATTACAGGACTGGTGAGTCCTAACTCCCTCGGGGGAGTGGTCTATCTTATTATGTTTACAGATGACTTCATACAGTTCAAGGTGGGATACCTTATCAAACGAAAGTCTGATGCTTTGAAGTGCTTTAAGGATTACAAGGGACTGGTGGAGAAGCCTCACTGAATGCCGGTACGGAGACTACGTACTGATGGTGGGGGTGAATATACCTCCAACGAGTTCACCCATCTCCTGCCACAGGAAGGAATTGAGGCGCAGCGCACTACACCTTATATATCACAGTCAAACCGCATGAGTAAGAGGGCCAAGCGGACAATCATCGGAACGACACGAGCTCTTCTGCATGCAGTAAGCACACCCAAGGAGCTTTGGGGTGAGGCTACAATGACTGCGATCTACGAACAGAACAGGCTGCCCATGCGAGCTCTTGCACGCAGACGAACACCCTGTAAGATATGGTTTGGAAAGAAACCGTCTTACGACAATCTATGCGTCTGGGGTTGCGTCCCATATGCTCAGGTCCCTAAGGAGAAACGCAAGAAGTTGGATCGGACAGTTCAGAAATGTATGTTCGTTGGGTACACTGGCATGGCACAGCAGTATCAACTCTACGATCCAAAGAAATGGCAGATAATTCTCTCGCGGGACATAGTTTTCGAGGAGGCTACATCGTATTACCCAGTCGAGACCAGCAACGAGACGCTCCAGGCAAGGTTTTACGCCCCTATAGTGAAGCCATGGGATGAACATCTGGCGTGGGGAGACGAGTTTGATAGAGAGGAACTAGACTTCGAGATGCTGGACCGCCACCAGTCTGAGCTTAATGAAGAGACAGAAGATGGGGAGGATACGGATGGGTCAGTGGATGAAGTGAGAGAGGAAGCGGTGCAAGCACAAGTACTCGGGCCAGAAGCAGGCAGGAAGGTTCCGAGGATGGTACGAGAGCTGGAGGCTGATACGGATAGCAGCTTTTGGGACAGATGCAAGGGGAAGCTACCAGTGGTACATGAAGAGAGACAACCAAGGAGTCATGGTGCGAGTCAGGTCATCGGAGACTCAGCCAACGCCATGATTGAGACAGTCTACATGGTCGAGATGGGTCCCGCGAACTACAAGGCGGCGATGGAGACCACAGAGGCGGAACAAAGGCAAGCCATGGTTGACTCCGAATGTGCATCAATAATTAAAAACAAAGTACTCACATTCGTGGATGGTGTTCCAGACGGGAAAAGCGCAATCCCGACAAAGCTGATACTCCCAAGGAAGCTCAATCCACAGGGAGAAACAGCCAGATACAAAGTGAGACTGGTCATACAGGGATTTCGGCAAATAGAGGGTCTAGATTTTACAGAGACCTTTGCACCTGTAGTGAGTCTTGCTAGTGTGTGGATTGTGCTGGCCGTCGCCGGGGCACGTGGATTCACATTATATCAGATGGATGTAGTAACAGCCTTCCTAGGTAGTAAATTGGAGGAGGAAGTGTATGTGAAACTCCCGTGCGGGGTTCTTGGGGGACCACAGCTGGTGCATCTCAACCGCAGCATGTATAGCCTAAAGCAGTCACCATGATGCTGGTACTCTACGATGGATACGTTTCTGGTTACAAAACATGGATTCCGGCATAGACGGTTCGACTGTTGCATCTACACACATACAAACGGAACGATGCTCGCCCTCTACGTGGACGACCTGCTGATCGCAGCGAAGCTTACAACAGTCCTGGACGTTCGCAATCGGTTGAAGGCTGAGTTCGAGATGGTGGACCTGGATGAGGTCGCTCACTTCCTCACAATGGTCATATCAAGGGACATGAAGGAGAGGACAGTCTAAATCATGCAGGAGGGATATATCGAGTGCACCCTGGTGAGGTTTGTGAAGCGCGCTTGCAAGCCGGTAGGAGCACCAATGGAAAGAGACAAATCAAAGGCAGGCACCGGAGACGATGAACGATGTGAGAAGGCACTCCATCAGCAACTGATTGGACGTTTAGGCTAGATAGCGATGGGCACAAATCCAGTTATCATGTTCGCGGTTTCTTACCTTGTGCGGTTCAGCGCGGATCCTATGGCCCACCACTGGGCATGCGCGAAAAGGGTTTTAAGTTACCTGGTAGGCACCCGACGTCTAAGGCTTAGTCTGGGGGGAGTGAGGTTGACTTAATTGACACTGCACAGCTTCGTGGATCCAGACTTCGCCGGGGATACGAGTTCCTTAAAATCGACTACCGGATACACACTTCTACTAGGTTCAGCAGTCATTCGGTGGCATTCGAGATGACAGTCCATTACCACTACAAGTTCAGCAGACGGGGAATTCATTGTGTCGGCTGCAGCAATTCAGGAACTGCTATGGTTTCGCAAACTTGTGAAAGAAGTCACCCAATCAACCTTCACGACAAGCGTACTCTACAACGATAACCAGGCATCCTTATCTACGTTTAAAGACACTACTTATCAACCTCACTTTAAACACAATAGCGTTCGGGGCTGTCAGATTATGGAGGTCATAGAAGATGAAAAGGAGGTAGTCATGGAATACTGTGGGACGGAAGATATGTTGGCGGACAGTTTGACAAATCCCTGGGTGGGGACCGGGCATGCTATGTTTGTTAAGCTATCTGGTTTGCATTGATTATGGGTAGTATATAAGGCACGAGATAGTATGAAAATAGGGTTATTTGGTATATTTTGTTTTACTGTACTTAGCTCTAGAGTCTTCATGAGATAGCACTGGTAGGAGGAGTGTTAGCACTAGGTACCAGTAGCTACTCATGGGTATTGGGGTTGCACAGTAGGGTTTGGCATACGCTAAGGAGTGAGGCTTAGCAGACATGTATTTCTCTTAAGTAGTGGCATCGTAGTTAGGAAATACACAAGTCATTCTTTCACCACCACGCACACACTACATTCCTCGTGCATTGGCTTGAGCATCTGCTGATAGGGTGTCAAAGGCAATATTGGCAGTATCAATACTGGTTGATTTGTCTTGTTGGATTTGACCTATGATAATTCCTACCCTAGTGGCAAGTCTTGTGAGATCTGCTACATGGGTATTTGAACGTGGTGTGGTAGATCGTGAAGCGGGAGAAGGGGCTCTTGAGGATGGAGGGACACTGTGAGCCCTGCCCTCTTGTCCCCCAATAGGCTTCCGAAGAGCGGGAGAGAGAGAGGAAGAATGACTGAAACTTGTAGAGTGATCATCTCCTGAGGTATCCATTAGTGCTCCTGGGGGAATCTGTTTAGGATGTGGAGCCATGTCTCTTGCTTGTTTGTGAGCTTCTTTTTCTCATAAGCTGGCTATGAATCACGCGTTCTGAGAGGTTTCCATTTCAGTAGAGTATGTGGCGGGATACTTGGTATCCTAGCCGTGTCTTGTGGTAGGAGATAGATTTTAATAGGAGTTCGGATGAGTTCTGAGTCTTCACGCTAAAGGTATAGTAGCAGAGAACCTGCTGCTAAGAGAGCGTTCCTCGCTGGTATCTCAGTCAAAGAAGGGTTTCCAACTAAGTTCTGGTCTGTAGCAGGTTTCGTATATTTTTTGAAATTGTTACTCTGTAGGAACTAAGTAGGGGTCGGTCTACCAGGAGGGAGCATCTTGTAACAGAAATGGTACTTCTGAAAGCTCAAACTGACTAGAAAGTACTTGACCAATATATGGCAAGTGAACCTTAATCGGTGGTTCGAAAATTGAATTAGTTCCGGATAGTTCTTCATGAGTATATAGGCCGACCGTAATATCGATAACTTCATGGAAAATGTGAATCGAAGCCATGCAAGTGGTAACCGATTAGAGAGTCTTGGTAACAAGGAGATCTAACAATATACTGTTAGGCGGGGACAACCTGATAGACTTCAAGGTTGTTTAGGCCAATCGAGATTTGTTTTTGTAGACCGAGATTGTCTAGGAAGGCTCAGACTTGGCTCATTTCGTTTATAACTACTAGGAGCGAAGTAAAGTAGGTAAAGTAGGGTAGAATTGTAAAAACAATATTATATTGTTAAGGTCTCTTCTCCATTGCTTGATGATGTCTAAAGCTTGGGAGGCACTTTGATATTTATATTCCGCGTCTGAGTTTTCGTGGACTACATCTATCTATCATACAACTATGTACTTCTTCAATCGTAATTCGCAAAGTCGAGTTTTCTTCCAAGGTGCGAACACCTGTGGACCCAGAAAACCATCACACCCTCTTCGGTAATTACGATATTTCTTCTTAGGAAACATACTGTCCCCAATAGTAATATACCGATTAGCAGAGTCTTTAGACTTATGGCCTAGTTCTTAAGTCGAACTGAGTTGGCTGCAATTGTCTTCGCCATTGATAAAATGATGAGTTTTATCCACTGCTATATCTGCAAAGGTGGTCGTTATTACAATCATCGTAGGTCACCTGACTCCGATCCTTTGTAACTCCATACCAAAACGGACAGATTTTCTCTGGATGACTTCCTATTAACTCGCAGGAAGCTATTCCACAAGATTGGTAATTAATTCCTCGGTCGGCAACCCTTGGTTGGTCTCTGGGTAGTAGGTTTTAGTAACTATCATATTATTGGGAATCACTCCATGACTACGACGTGTTCTGAAACCCAGTTGCAACACTCCGTGAAGTTCGTTGGCTTCTTTAGTAGTGTCTTTTTGGAGTTCTAGACTCTTCTGATAGATGTCAATGTATTGGTCTCTAGTAGAGATCCTTTACCATTTGATACCATCTCTTGGTGCGAAATCGTCCCGTTACTTACAGCCCGTGCCCCAGGTATCATGTCTTTGGAGCCAAGTAACTCTCTGAGTAGTTGCCAGAATCACTCCGCTCCACTTCCCAGACCTAGCCGAAGGTCCCCTCTCATATAACCTATGCACAGGATCCAGTCGGATGAACGGCGGTGACGTATACGGTGTTAATCTAACACCTTCAATTCTGTGGTAATATAGTCACAGGATGCAACTGAGATTGATATATATGATGACGCGTGGGCCCCGTAAGGGAGCCGGAGGGGGGTGTTGGAGACCAGAGATTCCAATTCCAAGTAGGGTTACCCTACTTAGGGTGTTTCCTAGGTATCAGATTCTGGTATTCCTAACACTGTATGATAGCCACCTATTCCTAGATTCCTCAGCTTAGACAATAGTGGCTGAGAGGTGAAGTAGTGGTTCATATAAATATTAAAGTGTTCAGAAGTGTAGGGTAAGGTGAGGGCAAGTTAGAATACTATTGACCCTGTAGGAGTAAGGTCTTTCTGTACATTCAAGCCAGACAAGAAGTCTACTCAAGATGCATATATTCAATTGAAGGTATAGCCTATATCACATAATGTGAACACCTTATAGCTCTCAGTAATGGACTTACTAGGTATGTAGTAGGTCTGATGACTGCAACCACCAAATGTTATCATGATATCATTAACTGTAATATTTAAGGAAGGAAAATAGTACTGTTGATACTGAGAGTGAATCATTGCATTCAGTGGCTCTAGCTTCTGAAACAATTCAGGGTGCAATAACTGTAGTTTTAGATTACCTATATGAAGAAATAGCTTGACCTGGCTAAATCATTCTAAGCTCATAGCCCAGAATACCACTCCTTCTTCTCATCTGTTTTGAATGCCATGGCTGCCCCCCTCCAGCTTTGCCACCATACAGATCAGAAGTGCTAAAAACACTCGGGGTCTCAGCTGTGGTAATGTTCTTCCATGTGCTGCACCACTGAGACTAGACTCCATCAATAGTACTTCTTGACTGGCTATCTGCAGCAACTGCCCTCCCCGAACAGCCACCGCCTATTCTTTTTTTCTCTGCATAGGCATTTGTACCCTCTACCAATACATTTACCACCTCAGAATCCCAACAAAGCTTGAATACACAGAGCTCAGTAACTTCTGAGTCTGCCCAAGCTAGTAATGCCAGAGTAACTTGATTAATACATGGACTAAGTGGTTGATATTGGTGATAAACGAGGCGCTCATTCTGTTCCTTAAGAATTACAAAAGCGTGAGGTTCCTGACAGTTATTTGGCATTGTAGTAACTTTCTCTATCTTGAGGTTCTATCCCTCCTGACACTCGCAATTCCTGATGTTGCCATCTAGCGTTATGACTTACCCTTTTCTGGAATATAGTCATCTGTGCCAGGTTTAGCACAAGCGTTGTGCGAAATTTACTGTTTCACACCCCCCAAGGGATAACACTCGAGGCTGAACTTCAAACCTGGGAGAATAGAAAGCGGAAGTCGGTAACGAGTACAGTAGCGCTTTTGTACAGATGTCCTTCTCCATCACTGCTGCTGCTGCGGCTGAAAAATATGTTACGGTAATAGCTGAAGCAAAGATAGTAAGCCAGGCAGCCGTTACAGCAACTACTTTCTGTTCGTAGCTTCTTTAAGGCATAGAAGTGATGTTGTGATGGTTGGCGGAGTAGAGATGTGGAGATGTTATCTCGCCAAGCAGTAATCTATTTTTTATTCACTTAGTTAATCTTCTTCAATTAGCAAAACCTTCTTCTTCCTTTTTTGGAATTAGAGAACTACCAGCCTCAGGCCTTTGTGTCAAGGCTCAGTAGTTATTGTTATTTTATACTGAGTACAAAATCTCCTTAGTATCGAGGTTTTACACCTCCCAATGCACTCCAGTTACCACGGTAACAACATGGGTTAGAGTTACCGGAGTGCAGAATCGAAGTGTAGAGGCTTACACGCATTCCACAAGTTTAGCGCTCTGCACACACTTCAACTCATACTTAGAGGGTAAACAAATCGTATGATTGAAGGGTTTAAATATTGTAACCAAGGTACTTGCCTCAAATACTTGTAGCAGACAAGAAGTATGTGAGAGTTACGCCCAATCCTATCCTACTACCAAAGGCATTTTACCTGCTCTTGCCACGAATCTCAATCTGATAAATTTGCTGATCATGGCCATGTTGACCTCCAACTTGGACATGACTTTGGCCACTCTCCTTCATTGACAGCACAAGCTGGAGTGCTACCTGATGGCTATACTTCTTGGCCCAATCGTAATCGTTTATGACCAGTGCTATAAGTTCCCACGTAACTACACCTTACAGATGTGGTCACTGTAAGATAAGAATGACAATTAGAGTCAAGAATTCTTACAATTCTCCAAGTCGGCAATCTGTGAGCTCTCAGTTTTGCTTGAGATATCAGATCACTTCGAGGGTTGGTACTATGTACCACCGACTACCACCCTTCCTCTTGTCTGCTTCCTCCTTTCCTGGCCACATGAATTCAAGAATTGTGCAGTTGAGGTTGGCAGAAAGTAGAGATAGCTGAGTTGAGTATTCAATGGATTGTGTATCCATCTCTATAGAAGGTTTCAGACAAAGCTAGAATGGGATCATGCACTTTTAAATCCTATCAGATTATAATCTTACTTTTCCAAAACCTACAAAAGGGGTGAGGTTCATGGCCTAGTCTGTAGATTTGTTGATGGTACACATCAATCTATTTACCACCCTTATCTGGACACAGTCAACCAAGAATTGTTCAACTCAGGTCACAAGCACAACCATACTCTGCAATTTCTGGCGGTAGTGGTACCTGATTGGCTAGTATCTGCAATTTATGGTCCCTTTGAGAGAAGAGCTAGGGTCTAAGGAATGTTTAAGGAGTCTGGCTTGCAGGAAAATATAACAAGATATGCAAAGAACGATGAAGAGGACCAGGTTCATGTTAACAGAGATAAAGTATTTTACCTAGAGCAGGAGGTAATTGGTACATAATGAGTACAGAGAAATAAAGAATTAACTTTGAAAGAGTTAGTATTCAATGCCTATATGGCAAAGCAAAGAATGTCAGTAGAATGGGACTTTGGGAAGATTATACAGTATTTTTAATTTATTAATTTACAGAAGAATCTCAAGATTGGACTCTCTCCTACTGGTGCTTACTACTTTGTCTCTACTTTATTAACAAACTGTCATTCTTGCTACAATTGCTCGAAGACAGTATTTTCATTTGAATATTCTTCTCCAACTATTTGTGAATATTTTCCCTTAATGGAAGATGAAAATAATGCCCTGAACATGTACACAGAAGATTTCTTTAGTATGGATGTCCCTCAAAATTTTGAAGGATAGTAACAATATTAGCTAAAGTCTTTTGAGTTTTCTTGTCCAGCTTTTCCAACTACTCAATATGTTCTCCAAGTGCTTAATTGTCACTCATACTAGCTCCTCCTAAAGTCCCCTTCTAATGATCTATTTTTTCATGCTCCTTTTCCTATATCTGCTTGAACATTTCCTGATAACCCTCTCACAGAGTATTTAAAATTCTCTCTGTTGTGGTCCTTTGTGTTAGGAGGAGACAACTTGATAGACTTCAAGATTGACTAGGCCAATCGAGATTCGTTTTTGTAGACCGAGATTGTCTAGGAAGGCTCAGACTTGGCTCGTTTCGTTTATGACTACTAGGAGCGAAGTAAAGAAGGTAAAGTAGGGTAGAATCGTAAAAACAATATTATATTGTTAAGGTCTCTTCTCCGTTGCTTGATGATGTCTAAAGCTTGGGAGGCACTTTGATATTTATATTCCGCATCTGAGTGTTCGCGGACTACATGTATTTATCATACAACTATGTACTTCTTTAATCGTGATTCGCAACGTTGAGTTTTCTTCCAAGGTGCGAACACCTGTGGACCCAGAAAACCATCACCTCCTCTTGGGTAATTACGATATTTCTTCTTAGGAAACATACTGTCCCCAATAGTAATATGCCGATTAGCAGAGTCTTTAGACTTATAGCCTAGTTCTTAAGTTGAACTGAGTTGGCTGCAATTGTCTTCACCATTGATAAAATGATCAGTCTTATCCACGGCTATATCTACAAAGCTGGTCGTCATTACAACCATCGTAGGTCATTTGATTTCAACCCTTTGTAACTCCATACCCAACCAATAGATTTTCTTTGGATAACTTCCTATTCACTCGCATGAAGTCACTCCACTAGACTGGTAATTAATCCCTCACTCGGCAACCTTTGGTCGCTCTCTGGGTAGTAGGTTTCAGTAACTATTGTAGTATTTGAGAATCACCCCATGACTACAACGTATTCCGAAACCCAGTTGCAACACTCCGTGAAGTTTATTGGCTTCTTTGGTAGTACCTTTTGGAGTTCTAGACTCTTCTGGTGTATGCAATTGTATCGGTCTCTAGTAGAGATCCTTTACTGTTTGATACCATCTCATTATGCGAAATCATCCCGTTACCTACGGCCCATACCAAAGGTCTCATACCTTTAAAGCCTTGTAACTCTCTGAGTAGCTGACGGAATTACTCCGTACTACTTCCCAGGCCTAGCCGAAGGTCCCCTTTCATATACCCTGCAAACAGGATCCGGTCGGATAGACGGCGGTGACATATACGGTGTTATTCTAACACCTTCAATTTTGTGGTAATGTAGTCACAGGATGCAACTGAGATTGATATATGTGATGATGCGCGGGCCCCGTAAGGGAGCCGGAGTGGGGTGTTGGAGACCAGAGATTCCGATTCCAAGTGGGGTTACCCTGCTTAGGGTGGTTTCTAGGTATCGGGTTCTGGCATTCCTAACACTTTGAGAGGCAAATACTCTATTGCTGGCAGGTTCAGGACCAGTAGCGGGACTGATGCTTTTTCTTTAGACAGCTATCGCTGAATTGGCTATCGGAATTGCCCAATATGGTTGCTGGTTTGTTCTTCCTACTACTCTCTTGCACCATTATTGGAGAATTTGTAAGCTCAGGTAGTTCCCTATTTCGCATGAACAACTTTGTCATGTTTTCGCAGATAGTTGCCAACTCTTTCTTCCAATGTGCATCTTTCTTAGTTATGGTATTTTCTCTCTTGTTTAGTTGGTCTTCACAATCTCTCACAAGCCCAAGTCTGTTATCAACTAATTGCTACCATTCTGTCACTGACTCTGCTATTCCACTCTTACTTAACGTTACTTCTACTTCCTGCGCTGAAATGTGAACCGTTGCATATATACTCAAAAATTTGGTGCTATACCCGCACAATGTAGCTGCTGATAAAGCGTACTAATCCTCTACCAAAACCTTACCTTCCCCCTGACAAAATGCCAAAATTTGCCAAGCACAAACGTATAATCTGAACTTTCTCCTCATCTGATCTCAAAAACACTGGTTTTGTTGCCATCCTTCTCGGAGAAAGGACTGAATTACCAGCTAGAGGCCTACCACAACTCAGACTTGAATTGGCTTCTTCTGACACAAGATTCTCTTGGATGCCTGGACAACTAGGACCAACCACACTTCCTCCCTCAGAGATTGCAGGAGGAATAGCAATGCTAGTAGTTGGCTCGAATGCTAAAGAGGAAGTACCAACTGTACTTTGAACAGGGTGAGGCTTTTAGTTTTCTAAATGAGAGTTGCCACAGTACATGAACTCTCTGGTACCCGGACTGCTATTTTGGATCGGGATAGGATCAGCATGCAGGTATGTATGATTGATCAGACGGAAAGAAGGATCGTATCTGAGCTCTTCTGGGGTTTCTTGGTACTCATAAGTACAAATATTAGCTTCATCAGACACTAATTAAAGCCTAGGACTTGGATCTAGAGATAGAAGAATGTGAGAAGCCATTACGGAATATGTTTGCTCCCATGTCTACAGATTTTTATCGGTTGCTATGGGAGAATAATCATGCTCACCAAGAAATTGAAGTGCGCTCAGTGATATCTGCAAAACCTCACTTTTTGCCGGGCTCACACTTCAGGTTGCAACCCCCTCCTGTGGAGTGCGTGCAGCTAGTGCAAAACCTCGATATTACACTGTTACTTTTGTTGAGCCATTTGGCACTCTTCAGGAGTGCCACCGTCGTAGTCGAAGGTCGCTTAGCGTCCCTCAAAGTTGTGGGAACCTTGGCATGGGTACACCATAGCATTTACTCTCCCGCGGTTTTGGTTATTATCATCGTGGGCGTCTTTGTCCCGGTAGATGGCTAAATGCTGATCGTTGGGCAATTGAATTTCCACATTCATATATGAATTCTCACTCGAAATTCCACTTGGATCGTGGCAGTCACGACTTTTAATCTCGAAGAAGAGATGTATTTTCTATCATACTACAAACATTTCGAACAAGTCAAAATCTACCCCGAGAAAGGGCATGCAAGTGCTTCTAGCCAGGACGAGATCCTACAAAACGTCAAGAAAGGGCATGGGGGTAGGGGAGATTACAACATCGACTTTGGAAAATTCTTGAGAGCCTGTCGAACGGCAAGGTCACCAAGAATTTCTTCGGACCCTCCGAGAACTGCATCAAACTTATATGTCCGGTGGAAATTCTCGATGACCCTTCCCATTCCAGACTTGGTAATACCCCTCCCGCCAAACACCTGAACCGACTCGTCCGCAATCTCGTGCGCGGCGCGGGTGATAAAGTTTTTCAAGAGAGCGATCGGCCCAGCGAGGGACTTTGCCTGCTGCTGGTAGGTCATGTTGCACATCTGGTAAGTAATTGCCTCGAGCCAGGATTGTCCGGACTCCACCAGGGAGATCATCTTCGCAAGTTTCCCGCGGATAACGGGCTGGTCTACTAGGCGTCGTCCGAACACCTTACGCTGGTTCGCCCACTTTAGGCATTCCTCCACAACCACGCGGGAGGCGCGGATGGATGCGCAGGCCATCACCCAGCGCTCGTGATTGAAGTTTGACATGATAACCGGGAAACCTTGGTGTTCCTTTCCTAGGAGGTTTTCAACTGGGACGTTGACGTTGTCGAAGGTGATGAATGCGGTTCCGGCTGCGGACGAGTACGATGTTTTGATCTGCTCGGTTTCCACGCCTTCTCCGCGCTCGATTAGGAGCATGCTGTAGCCCTTCTCTGTCTTGACCGCCGTAGTGAAGTAATCTGCCCAGTTACCGTTCGTAATCCACTTCTTGGTCCCATTTACAACGTAGTGTGTCCCATCGGCGCTCTTTACCGCGGTGGTGCGAATGGAGGCGACGTCGCTGCCGGCAAAGGCCTCGCTCACAGCGAGACAGATAGACTTTTCGCCGGAGAAGCACTCACGCATCACGCGGTCGCGGAGAGCGGTGTTGCGGCAGAAGTTGAGGACAGGGGGGAGACCGATTACCATACCGCCGAGGAAGCCGTCGTTGCACGCACGTCCGTGTGTTCGTACGAGTTCTTGGTTGAGAACGAGTTCGTGGAAGTAGTTGAACTCCTTGGGCTCGATTCCGCCAATCAGGTTGTACCCCTCCAGATGTCTGCCCGGACCGAGGCGCATGGCGTTGATACCGTTTTCGCTTTTATCATCAATATTGCACGAATACAGGATCTAGGGGGAAGAAAAGAACATACGCCATCCGCTTGATGATCTCGGCACTCGGCCTCTCTCCAGCCTCTTCAATCCTCAAAGCCTCCGGCCGGACATACTCGTCGACGAAAACCCTAACCTCCTTCTGCAGCCTCCGATGAGTCTCGTCATAATAAGGGCTCTTGAAGTCAGGACTCAACCACATAGGCTCGGTGTAAGGTATCGGGCACAAGTCTCCTGCCTTCGGCTCGATAACCTGCGGTGATTCACCCTGAATCGTCCCGATCACCAGGTTGGCGTACTTTGTCAGGATTTCATGTCGGTGCATGGAGTAGAACTCTGATGTTGCGTCCTGTCCCGCGACTTGCAAGAGAGCATGTACGCCTCCGGGGTGGGCGTCGGTAAAGTCAGTCAGGTCATAAACCTTGGAGTCGATGATAACGTGAAGTGAATCGGCATTATTGTTCTTGGAGACTTGCTCACGGGTGAAGGTTTGTGTGGCCATGCTTGCTTGCTGCCGTAGTTTGCGATTCTGTCTGTCTATCTCAGCTGAGCAGAGAGGGTAGTCTAAACGAGCAAGCGAACGAATACCAGTAGGTGGTCAAGAAATACCTCGACTTAATTTGTGAACACTCGGACATCTCTATCACATGTCACCGTGGCTGACCATCCATTCATTCCCTATTCTGGGTTAAACTGGGGTAATCGCCAACCAATCGCGGTTGGCCCATTGCGCGTAGATCCACTTTAGGAATCACCTTGATGGATGGGTGGAATCAAAGCATGTTGGTTTTATCCGAGGCCCGAAAGAGCCGCATAGGTGTGGTGGATGGCACGTGCCTGACTGAGGTGGGGTTTGAGTCGAGCTGGGACGAGCGAGAAAGTGATTGATTGGTTGGTTTGGTGAACCACGTGTGCTCAGAAGCATGGGTTTGGTGAATGATGTTAGAAGATGGAGGAATGTTGTATTTGGGAAGGGGGATTTGTGGGGAATGTTAGATGGGGTTTGTCGGGTTGGGTTAAAGGTGGCCGTGGAAGGGCATGTTTAGTGAATATCTGTCATGTTGTCTTGCAATAACTTGTTCAGGCAAGGCTGTTGATGATTGTTGGGGGTTATCAACCTCTTTTACGAGTAGTCGAGCAGTGCCAGGTTGAGGGCGCCCTATGAGCATAGATATGATAGGGAATTTAGAATATGAATTCGGCTAACAATAGTGCATTAATGTACAGCAGTACCGGTATGCCTTTCTCTACAGTGAAACATGAGTTGTCCCGAATCCAAACTCCTAAGCATACTTTTCGTCTTTGGAGATATCTTCCTTGCTATGACATATGGGTCTAACCGCACTCATGGTCCTACCAATTACCTCCGCCCTGGCACAAGATAAGGAGACCTCCATCACCACATGCGGTTGTAACCCCACGGAGATACAGGGCTTAAGTTTTGTAGGTTCCACGAGCAAGGATGTCGGCTACTTGCAGGAGGGGCACGGACAGATTGGATAAGGTTGCTTGGCAGTTCTGAAAGGTGAAATTTTTTCAGTTTGGTAAAGGTCCGTTTAAGTGATCTTCATATCCAGACATTGCGGATCATCACAGAAAATTTCATTCCACTGTCTTCTGGGCTACCGATGTGTCCATTCCTCCTCCGGCAGCATGTCCAAGAACTGCTCACCTCACGCGTGATCAGCGCCGTGACTGCCAACTTCTCCACCCTATTGGCTGGAAATATCCTGAAATCCAAGAGAAGAGCATCTTCTCGCTGAGGCAAATTGGTTATGTATGCTCCCATGTCTGGGCTCGCCCAGTGACTCCAACAAAGCGCCCTAGTCATCCACCCATCCTCACTGAAGCGTAAATTGATGACATTGTTGCTTATATCTGCCTGTTGACCCGTTACTAGCACCTCTCATTTTAGCAATTGGTTGAGGAGTTAGATTTTGGTATTGGGAAAAAAGCCATCTGCGCAGCTTTACTGAAGGAAGGGTGCCACTGTCACCTTGCAATGAAGAAACCTTCGATCTCAGAAAGAAACCAAGCAATCCACCTTCAATGGGCTCAGGAGCATGCAAACTGGACATAGAAGCTGTGGAATTCTATCATCAGGACTGATGAGACATGGATTACTGGTGGAAGTCATACTAGAACTTGGGTTACTTGAAGGGCTGGTGAAGAGTGGGATCATACTAGTAGAAAAGTATCAGAAAAAGAGTGGTTGCAAGTTTTGGGAGTATTTTCATGGCAATATGCAAGATCCAGACATATTTTAGAAAAAGGATTAGAGGTCCATCAATGCAGAAGGTTACTATACACATACTGTTTCTATAATCATAGGTATATTGAGTTCTGTAGGTATATTAGCAAAAAAAAACACAGTGTCAGATGTGTCTGTTGTATGTCTTGATATAAAGGTTCAGTTACCTACATCACATGCATCCTCAGCATTCAGGGCATCCAGAGCATCAAGTTGTATCCCACCTGTCAGAAGTTCATACTAAGTGAGGATGTGCTAATTTTCACCTTCCAATCTGACCTGGTCAACCTTAGTCCTTGCTGATATTCTGATATAAGAGGGCAGAGAGTTGAGATTATAACACCACAGGTAAACTACATACTAGCCACTGCTATATTCACTGGACAATACCCATAGGACCAAATCGAAAAATATACACTGAAATAGGAGATGTGTAGTACCAAATACTATTTTAGTCTCTTGAAGAATATGAGAGCCGAAATGGCCAAGTGGTAGAATGTAAAAGTGAGTAATTGTTGTGATTGTTGGGATGGGTGGTAACTTGCACATTTGGTTAAGTTTTTCTAAGACTGCAATATGTTTAACTTCTAGAGAACCACATATCTGGACAACCACACAATATCTGTAATGATATTCTTTTGAATAGTTAGTTCTTAGTGACGTGGAACAATGCTTCTCTTCTTCTTCTTCTTCTCCTTTACTGTACGATAGCACTAGGCCTATGCCTACGTTATAGATAGTACAAGACCTTGGTCTTCTATTTGTAATGCCTATTGTAAGCTTTCTCTACCTCTATCTTGTGTAGAGTTTCTTAGTTGCAATAGTAATAAAGGTCGTGATAATAAGTAGGAGTGTAAAAGTATTTTATCTTCATTAATGTAATAAGTAGGAATAGTACAAGGAAGTCAATCTAATTTTGTTTAAACTTGTACTGCCAACACTGGCATATGACGAGCCCTCGCTAGTACAAAGATACCACTAAACAGGTATACCACTAGGTACAGGCTAACTAGGTCTCCAGTTCAGCACCTACTATCCCCGAAACATGCCTACTGTAACAATGCCCCTTTGAATGGTTAGTTCTTGGTGGCAGGGAATGATACTATTTGTCTCCTATTTTCTAGTCTTACGATAGCTCTGGGCCTATGCCTACATTACAGATAGTACCAGACCTTTGTCTTCTATCCGGAATACCTATTATAAGCTTTCTCTAACTCTCCTTCTTATATTGTTCTCTTTGGTGTAACAATAATAAAGGTCATGATAACGATAAAGAGCATAAAGGTTTTTTATATTCGTTATAGTAATAGTAGGAAAAGTGCTTAGAATTCAATCTAATTTTATTTAAACTCATACCGCCAACACTGGCATACGACGAGCCCCAAGGGCAGGCCTCCAGGTTGTCGCATCTGAGATACCACTAACTACGAACTAACTGAACCTCCAACCCCGTACCTCAAACATGCCTGCACCATGTCCCAATATAAACACTAAATACAAAGCGATCAACAGTAAAGAAATGTTCTCCTCAGCCCAACCTACCTGCCAACCAAGTTACCTGTACAAAATAGAAAGATTCCACTACCACCACCTGAATGTGACCCCACAAAAACCTCCTCCACAGTAGAAGCCCACCCAAGGGTCCCCACTCAATGATCCTGGGATACCCCACCGACCACCACGGTACCCATCCCCATTCCTGAACAAAAGAAACACCCACTACCCAAGCGTGTAAACCTGAGGGAAAGCCGGCTTACAGGGTGAGAGCTTCCTAGCCAAGGGGTACGAACCTTCGTGGAGAATCAGGGGGGCACCACACCCACAGCATAGCCCAAAAACCTCGACAGAAGTAGCCAGCACGATATAGTCCCCAAGCTGTCGGCACTTGACCCAACATGCCCAGGTATTCAGCTCTTCCTCCAACTTCTCAGCTCCCTTCCCAGGTGGTGACCCGGCCGCGGACTCAGTAGAAGCCGGTTAGCGATTGCGAATCGGCGAAGGAGATGACCCTTCTGAGTCAGGGACAAGCAGCACAGGTGAGGTTTGATCTTGTTTGACCTGGCACTTCTTGTTTTTCTTCCTCTTCTCACTCCCAGGTGCAGGTCTAGTAACAGGAGTAGACAGGCCACCCTCATCACCACCTGTCACGAATGTAGCTTGGCACAGAAAAGGTTTTTACGTGATACATGATTATGAGTTATAGGTATGTTATTGTTTTGCACATATGACCGACTTGAGTCAGATGTTTTAGTATGTTATGATGTGTTAGGTATCACACATGACTCGAATATGAGTCATGGGATATGCACCTGGTGAGTATGCCTTGCAAGTATGCCTTGTGGGTATGCCTTGCTCATATGATTTATGTTTTGCACATGACTTCATTATGGTGTCATGAGTCTCATGCATATGATTCAATTGAGTTATATGATTTGTTTATTGTGTTATGATTGGTTTATGAGTTTTGGCACATGACCTTGCTATGAGGTCATGGGTTTTATGTGTGTGACCACTTTGATTACATGATTAGGTTGTTATAATTTGGTTTTGCACATGTGACCACTTTTGGTCACATGACTATAGGTGGGAAGAACACTATCTAAGGAGGTTGATGCGGCACAGGAGAATAGGTTCTTCACTCTTTGTTCTAAGTACTTTTTCCTACATATTACTTTAACGAATATAAAACACCTTTACGATCTTTATCCTTCTTGTAACATGTTTGCAAGGTGCTAATCACATTATCGGTAATAGATATGATAGTTGATAGGTGGCCTGCTCTTCCAGAGAGGAGGCGAGAGTTGAGAACTAAAGGAGGCTTCAGAGGTGTACTGAGGAACAAAGAAGTAACCGTTCAACTAAGTATATTAAAATACTGCCTGTCGAAGTCTACCTTTTCTATCGTAGAAACAGGCGGTCTTTAAATACACAAATCTGTTCATGTCTAGCATGAACAAAACTAATCAAAGGTATCAATCGATACACTTTGGTAAAACTACTTAAGTATCAAAGCAATACTTAAAACAAAACATAAAACAAAACCAAGTATCAAACAATACTTAAAACAAACCAAGTATTAAAGTGATACTTAAAACAAAACATAAAACAAAACCAAGTATTAAACGATACTTAAAATAAACCAAGTATCAAAGCGAGACTTGAAACAAAACATAAAACAAAACCAATAACCGAGTACCCATACCAGTTACATTTATTGCAATATTATAATTACGCCAAGGAATGTTCTTCACCAAGAAGAGTTAGAGAAAGCTTATAATAGGCGTTCTCGATAGAAGACAAAGATCTTGTACTATCGGTAATGTAGGCAGAGGCCTAGTGTTATTGTAAGACTAAGGAAAGAAAGAGAAGAAGAAGAGAAGTATCATTCCCCATCGCCAAGAACTAACTATCCAAGGAGAGATCATTACACCATCCACCGCCACAGGAGGGACACCACCAGAGGCGTTACTCTAACCAGCCACGGGCTCAGCCACAGAGGACTCAGGCACTTTCCCCCCCACAGGGAGTGATACCACCGCAGCTGTTGTCACCGCATCAGGATCCACCCCATCCACACCCAGAGCAAGTGCCTCAACTGGCCCTGACAAATCAGGAACCGGTCCACCCATACCACCACTCACTACTGCAGCTATAGGAGGGGCTGGGATAATTGGCGGTGCCACATTCTCCTGAGAGAGCTCCTCTACTAGACCCTGAGAATTCTCAAGGTTTAGCCCACCCCTCCTAACTGAGACCACCATAGTAACTGAAGTGACCGAGGAGACAGGCGAAGAGGGGATAACTGTAGGAGCTTTAGCCACCAACATTGTGAGATAACTGCGATTAACAGTACATTCATTCTTGAGAGTAGCCAACAAGGCAGATATCTCTTTCCCAGCGCGATGAAATCGCCGAGAAAGGATGGAGATGTGATGCTGAAGGCGAGAGACTTCAGCCTCTAGGGTGAAGTTCTTCGGGACCATACGAGACAAAACCACCGACGAATGTAGAGCAGACATGGTGGAGGGGGCGGAGGCTTGCTTGGCCATTGCGCCTGTGAGGAGGCATCTGTAATAAACACCTGAAAAGATAAGTAAAAGGAAGAACGAACTTCCAGTAAAGGTAGGAGGAGGTATAACAATGAAGTCCCCAAAAGGTATTCGAAGTTAAAGACTTAAAGCCTATCTTGAGATAGAAATCTATGACTCTGATTGGATTGACACCGAACCTTCACGTACGACATGGGATGAAAGAAGGAGGAAAAGTACTTAGAATTCAAACTGATTCTATTTATACTAGTACTATCAACACTGGTATACGACTAGTCTCCCCCGCACCCCATTAAACAAACTATCTAAAATACACAACCGCAAACCATTCCACCTCACAGCCACTCTCTCCAACCATACATCCAAAAATTACTACCTAAGTGTGCTCACGGGTGCTCGCAGTGACTAGTATTGCCACAGATTAATTAGTCTTCCCACCTTGCTACTCAGCCACCGTCTCATACCCTCACCCGTATCCACCCCCAATGCAATCTGGCCCACATACTCAACAAAGAAAACATACAGTCTATCCCAACATCCCTCCCTCCTCTTGTAATGCAACTTAAGATCCAAGTACCCTTCCACCAACACCAAACTACAAGGGAGGCAGCAGGGTTCCTTCAGTAATCCGTTCACCTTAGCCCAGCTCAAGACCACCAATGTCTGTGTTGCCAAATTCAGTTCGTCCTACTGCTGGTGCTGAGAATGCCAAAATCGATCGTGACATATCTGTAAACCCCGGGGCCATTTCTCGAAGTGTTCTGCGAAGGTGGTACATGTCTCAGTGGCTGTAGTGGAAATGGCCGTACCACAACAGGGACACTCGTACCGCCATTAGTCAGATAAAAAGAACCACTTTTTCGGGAGTGTTACTTGGCCTGGCAAGACACAGCCACTACTATCGTGTCTCTTCTTGCACCGGGTGCAGGTGGTAGGGTCTCCTATCAATAGTGTTACCCCATTCCTTTCCACCATTAGTGTGCCATCAAAGAGGTTACCTGCTACAACTAGCTCCCCATTTACCATCCCAACATGGCGGGGGATTCCCAGGCCCATCCACCGATGATCCATCCACTAGCACTTCCACCTCAGGACTGCCGAATCCTTATAGAAATCTTCGTCAGCAGGGCATCTTCTAGCATAGTGGGGGCACTCAGTCCAGTGGTGTCTGCCTTCCTTCCCTTCACAGTTGTCATGGCCGACCATGTCCATCCCACTGTGGACCCTTAATAAAATGTAGGAATCCATTCGGGTTAGGCCCCGGAGGTGCTAGGGTGCTTTTGGTTCCCAAGCATAATACTCATGCCCTTCCCTAATGTGCCAGGACCCCCACTCTTCCTTGTAGAGTTCCCTAGCCAGAGCTGCATGACCAATCCTAAAACTAACCTCTTTCTAAAGCAGGGGGCGTAATGGGCATCCAACATAGGCCTTCGCCTTCAGGGCGACCATCTTGTTGCCATTAATGCCTACGTGACCAGGGACCCAACTACAACTGACGTGAGAAAATTCATTTAACAAGGGAACTATTACCTCCCACAACTCAGCTGAGCCACCAACCGGAAATATGTTGTCAATCTTGATGAGGGCCGGCACGCAGTCCAAGAACACATGGACCGGGCACCTCTTAACTATACTTTGAGCATTTGGCAGGGCACACACAACGGCAAACAACTCACATTCTACAATGCTCCAGGATGGAGGAACTGAGCACCTATCAACATGGGTCAAGGCCCCTCTCTCAAACACCGCCCAAGCTACAGCAGCCCCGTCAGAGCACTTAGATCCGTCCATGTATATGACCACATTCAAGGATGTGCAGAGGTTTGTGTAAAGTGTACGGTAGTGTACAGCGATCACTGCCATGCCTTTCCCAATTGAATCTGTTGGGCAACAAGTGAGCTACTTATCTGATATCTGTTGATGTGCCACCTTGCCTTCCTCTTTCCACTGTAGCTGTATTTCCCCAAACCATGGATGCTGGTCACAATATTGGTAATTGATGAACCGGCTATAACACCTCCATTATAGGTACCTTCCCTTAATAGCAACAGGCAGTGTTCTGAACTCGGCTAGCAGTATGTTTGCCAACATCACAGGCATCCGAAACATGGACCAGAGGAAGTCGTTAACATGGACCTGAATCCGCTTCATATATGATGCGTGGTCGTTAACAAACTCAAGTCCATAGCAGATGGTTGGAAGGTAGGCTGCTTGCACTAAGCGGTAAGTCTCCCACACCCCTAACCTACCAACACTTCTGAACCTCCTCCCCAACACTGAAATCCTTCTCCTTACATCCAGTTACCTTTTCAACCAATACTTTACATGAGAAGAAAAATTAAGAAATATATTACACCTATACCTGAGAACCCGTAAGTCCTCTGAAGGCAACACCATTTCTCCTAATAATTCCATTCCTTCCTATGCCTTATCTCCAAATCCAATCCACACAGTCTTAAGGGCACTGAACCCCATTCCCCTTGCTCTGGCTATGCGGTCACAGTCTGCAAATATTTCTTCAGCATTGTAGCGGGCAGCCTTACTTGATTCCGCTGCTATTATAATAACCCAGTCATCGACATTCAAGACCACCAGCTGACGTACACCAGGGGAGTATTGCATGTGTGGCCTGAATATATCTGCTACGTATCCACCGAAAAGGAACGGGAAAATGGATGAGCCCTGAGGTACCCCGTTACTGACATGGTAGGGGCGAGAGATACATCCATTGAAGCGAAGCCGCACCGACCGACAGGAAGCCCACCAATGGATCCATTGGCAAAGGTATATGGGGCACCCACTGGCCACCAGAAGGTTACACAGGAGATCGACATCAAGGTTATCAATCTCACCTGCGACGTCCATTGACAAGATCAGTCTTTTGTACCCCTCGTTATGCTATAGGAACTTGAAAACTACTGCCATAGCATCATGAACATCCCACTTCCGTTGAGACTTAAACTGTTTTTTCTCTAGATCAAGACAGGCAGCCAGTCTCAACAGGACAACATGTTCCGTGACATTCACTGGAGTCAGCAGGAGGTGTATTATCCTCTATGATTTCATGACATCATACGTGGGTTTGTCCACTCTGGGTATAAGCACCACCACAGGCTTGTGCTAGTCTGAAATATCGTGCCGCAACCCATAGTTCCCTGGCGCCTTAATATTGCTGTATCTCTTTGTTTTCAAAGTGGTAGGAAGGGATAGCTAATATCATCCTCGCCTGGGCCCTTATTCATAGGGGACTTGGTCAGGGCAATATCCATTTCTTGAGCACTGTCCATGTCGATCTCAGAGTCCTCTCAAGGAGTGGGGTCGACAGGAGATAACTGTTGCACAATCAAGTCACTAATATCTGAATGTGTAGTTGTATAGGACCTATCTGGACAGGCCATGGAGGGAAGGGTTTACTTAGCTTCCAACTTCTGTACCAACCTAAAAATGTCTGAGTCTTGGCTCTCAGCTATCATTTCTCTGATATGCTGAAATCTAGCCCTTAGCAGGCATGTCCTGTAGACACATCAGTTCAATTTGTAGTCTTCCGTCCTGTCCGCCTTGTGTTTGAAGTATCGACACAGCTGGGCCACATCCAACCTCATCCTGTCCAACTCAAGTGTCCACCACTCGCACTGTCCTCTACCAATTGAGGCCTGTGGGAGTGCGTCCACCACCCGTCTCACTCCCTCCCATAACCTCCCATCTTCCACCTCTTGCAGGGCATCTAACTGTTTCCCTATCTTCTCCGAGACTACTTTCTTCTAGGCTGGTCTTCAACGTATGATGTTGTCAGGAAGGTCAACCACCAACTTAAGCGCTTGAGCACCATGCTCACAGCCCGCGGTGTCGAGGTATCAATGCCTAACGTACAGTCTCTGGTGCAGGCAAAGGTCAATTCTGGAAACGTCCTGAAAGGTTAGTACCGTTGGGACAACCAGGTTCATATCGCGAGTCGGGGCTGTGAACCTCTATTTTTGCAACTGCCCACCCATATTGTTGTGGTCCATGTTGGGGTCCCAGTCCTGATGTCTGGCATTGAAGTCACCAAATATGATGTCTTGTTCCCCGAGTTCGTCCAACCAGCCAACAAATTGGTCCTTAGTGTAGCCAGGTCGGAAGTAGACTCCTGTGAGGACTTTCTTCACACTCCCTTCCCAATATCCAAGACTGGCACTGCTCTCTCCATGTCTCACCATTTCAAACATCCCATAAATGTGGGACCGAACAAACACCTCTACACTAGACCTCTTAACAAAAGAAAACAAATCCCACCCATCAACATCGATAGGTACATGTAGTCCCTCTGGATCAACCGGTGGTTCAATAATAAAAAACAAATCAACAAAGGAAATCAAATCAAATGCCAGCACCCGATTCCGACTACTCCTTCCCAAATTTAATGCTATTGTCGTAATAAACATTAAATGGGGGCCTCAACTGATCCACTCAGGCCGCAAGGGCCAGAGGCATAGGGGACACAACTATTCTGGTCCCAAGCGGTCCAAAACATATCTTGCCGGTGGGGTCTAGAGGTGGTAGTGGTTTTCAAAATCCTGTGCGTGGGGGAGGGAGCGGAGGAGATGCGTTCCGGTTCCTTACCTTTAGCCTTGTCTGACTTCTGGCTGGAGCCGTTATCTTCTTCATAGCTGCTGATCTCAACCGGCCATGGTATTGGGGACCTTTCACGACTGCGGCATCTTCTCTGAGCCCTCCCTGTCTGACTTTCTTATTGTTACGGTTTCTTGGCAAGATCTGTTGTTAGGGTCGTCCCTTGTTTTGGAATTGATGATGATGTAGCTTGGGGCGACGAGCTGACTCCTGGCCACTGCTCATATCCCGTGAAGTGGTCCATCTGGTCAGAGAGCCAACATTGTCTCCTAGTGTGTCCACAGGCCTGTCCTACGCCTCCAGGGCATCCAAGCTTGCTGCACATATATTCTCCTGAGAAGTGCACTCCAAAACAGAACCGACAGTGGGGTGGGCGACCACACGTGGCCTCAAAGCGGCCAGTCTCCAGACACTTACCACAAGCCTTTAGGGGTTTATATTATTCAAATACTTAGACATTACGGGCTCCTCCTCTCAACCAATATTTTCCCTTGGCCAGTCTTTTCCTGATAGCCTAGTTCCTTTTCAACCATGAAATGGATGACATACGTCATAGAATTGGCCTGCCACATGGCGTGGATAGACCCTATAATATCGGGCCTTAATACGGTAGCTACACCAGTGTTGAATTGCTCCAAGTCAGTGCAGAGCGCATCAAAAGCTGTACTCCCGGTCCATCCCTCAACCCTCCATATTGATCCTCGTCCTGTGTCAGCAAGTGGGACACCAGTAACAAAAATCTTCACCTTCTCCAAGTTCCTCTGGAACTCAAAATCTGGGAGTGACAATTCTCTAAGTAGGTCAAGCCTTACCTTGTCGAGCCGGTTGCCTAGTTCGGTGACAGAATGTTCAGCCAGGGTCAAAAAGATGCAACCAATCTCAGGCTGGACATGCCCGGCACAGATGCATGGGGTATTGCCCCGAATCTTTCTCTGGTTTGAGAAGGTCGTGTTGATTCGGTTCCGAATTACCTCGATGCCCACACCTTCTGATAGGGCTACCTGTTTGCGGGTGGCGAATTGAATAGTAATGTGCCTTCCGTGGGTATCTAGGGTCGGTGACAACTGTGGTAGCACCAGTACCGACTTGAGCGGGCCAGGAGGCCCTTGTGGGACTCGTCAGTACTCTTGTCATATCGGGGCTGCAGTTACCTTAATGCTGGTCATGGCCGCAAGTCCTGATTGAGCCGGTGGAGCGGCAGGCACCACTGCCACCGGAGTGGGTTCCTGTCTATCAGTGTTCTTCTCCTGAGTCTTGGTCGGGGTCGCCATCTCCTTCTCGCTACCAGATCCTCTGGCACCCTTTCTTCTCCTTCAGGCAGTACCACTCAAGCATCTACCATGTTTGCTTTCCCCCCATTTTTCTTCTTCTTCCCTATCCTGTTTTTCCCAGTGCACCGACTTGCCTTCTCCCCCACAAGCCATATGTAGAGTCACCTTCTCTCCACCGGAGGGGCTCCCACTACTAGACTGGTGGGAGAAAGCTGCTGTTCCAGGGTGGCCAGTGGGTACCTGTTCTTTCTGAATAGCGGGAGGCTTGGGTATATATGCCATTTATTTCACTATTTCCGTGAAGGAGGCATTAGCAGTAGGAGCCGCTGTAGCAGTTTCCTTTCCCTTAACGGGGGCTGGGGGTGGTGATGTTCCCAAAAAACCAAGCGGGGTGTTGCAGGACCCCACTGAAGGGGATCGATGGTGGGGGGACAACTTACCTAGTAGGGTCTCTATCTCTTTCCTTTGCTTGCCAACAATATCTGTCAGCGCCTTCACCGCCCATTCCAGCAGGAGTACCCAACTCCAGTAATTTACCCCACCCTCTGGTCCTTCATGACTAAATGCATTGTTATTGTTTATCCACGCCCGGACATCATGTACCGTGTCATCCTGAATTGACCTGGATTCTATGGAGAGGAGGGGCTGAGTGTTGCCAGAGCGGATGTCCTCCATCCCTTCCAATTTGGATCCAAGTATACTACCCGAGTGGGGCCCCAGAGAGGGAGTTCTACCTGCATCAAGTATCTCGCATAATCCTGCCATAAGTTGGGTATCAGGAAGTTGAACTTCTAGCGGTGTCTGGACGTCAGACAAGGATTCCTGGAAGCTCAGTAGTTGTACTCCCGGTGAGGTCCACTTTCTACTAAAGTGAGGTGGTGATGATGCTATTACCAGAGAGGGGGCATGGATACTGTCGCCCATTCCAGTTGCTTCAGAGTTACGTTCTTCTTCCAAATCCATGAGAGTGTCCCGAGCCAACACCTCAGAGGTAGGCAAAACGTATTTGATTACCAGTGGAGATGGAGCGGGTGGTGTAGCCTCAATAATTGATGGGAGACTCACAGGTGGGGGAACAGCCAGGCGCCGGTGATGTATGTCAAGGGGCAGGCCTGGGAGGGCGGGAACGATCTGCCTTTTCTGACCTTCATCGACATTGATAGCCTTCAAAAACTGTGGCCCTGGAGCCGGAGTTGTAGATCATTTAGCGGGAGACACCGACCGTGTATGGCATCATATTTCAGGGGTAGGGGGATTGTAATCCTCATCTTCAAGGTCGTCTAATTTGAATTTTGGGTTTTGATAAAGAGCCCTTTCTCCAGAAGACATCCCGGCCACAAAGGATGGAGTAGACGAGCAAGTCTTGCATGCAGGGGCCTGGTAGAGGAAACTGAGCATCTTGCTTGGAACAGCCCTAGTGAAGGGAGGGGTAACAAACCATAAACTTGCCTCAACTGTAGCTGCAGCCGAGTTGCTCTCAGCCAGTCGTATGGAGGATTCAGGTACTATGGCCTGAGAGTCTTTAGAGGGGGAGGGTGTCGGGGTGGGAGAGTATTCTGAGCCATGATCAGAGTTGAACTGAATGAAGAATCCTGTGATAGTGACTTTGTTCAAGCCACACGTAGCTGAACAGCCCCTCCAGATTAGGAAACCTCTCACCAAAACCTCCACTTCATTCATCGTAGCAACGGTCACATCAGCGACTGTCTGCCGAACAGAATCATTAAACTACAGGTTCACCGCATTCTGATACCCATGACAGTGGTGAAACTCTAGGATGTTGAAGATCCCTTTGTGTGCAACGTATGACCGTGTAGTTGTGGGGATAAGACCACGGTAGGCCTCAGTAGCAGGCGCAAGAGACAAGGTTGTACTGGCTGTCTCAAGCGAGGAGGAGGGGTTCGAGGCAAACAGAAAAGAAGACAATATCCTCGAAGGGAGGGAGGAATCCGTGGAAGAGGAGGCTGTCGAAGATGCCATTCTCACCCAAGCTACACTCAGTGATTACCAGAACCAGGCTCGGATATCTCACACTGAAGTGCCTACGAAGCCAGAAGAACTAACTTCTAATCGACTACCCGAAACAAAAAGCACATACAAGTAACAGTAGATGAAGTATTTATCACGCGTGAATTAAGGGAAAGTATTGATACACTCACTTCTGACATGAAGTGCAAGAAGTAGGAAAAGTACTTAGAATTCAATCTAATTTTATTTAAACTCGTACCGCCAACACTGGCATACGACGAGCCCCCGCCGGCACAGGGATACCGCTAACCGGTATACCACTAATCCTAAGCTAACTAAGTCTACGGTCCCGCACCTGCCATCCCTGAGTCATGCCCGCACGAGGACTAATTACCAGACCATCAAACAACCCAGCGCCCACCCCGGTCCAAGTCTGTAGCCCCTTTGGTATGAAGCCAACCAGCACTAAGCGTAGCTGAAGCCGAGAAAAAGACCAACCCAACCAGGTTCCTCGTCCAAAAAAAAAAAAAAATCACTACCACGCGGTCTGAACACCATCCCGCAAGACCTCCTCCATAATAGAAAACCAACAAAACCACAAATATAAACTACAGGTGAAACAATGGCAGAGAGGAGGGGACCAACATATCCACCTCTTGCATCCGCATGCCAGGCCGTTGACCCTATGAACCCACTTTGCCAAGTGCCTCCGAAGAGCGTAATGGTGAGGAGGACCTGTACCCGCTGCCTGTCCCCCAAAAAACAAAACCAATAAACAAAGGAAATACATAGAGGTGGTGACAGACTGAAATAGTCAGTGGTGCCTTGCCCCTACCAGCCATGCCCATTGCCAAACCAAAGAAACCAAACAAACTTCCACAACACCCAGCACACAGAACCCAAACAAGTCCAACCAGGTGGTCGCAACCCACTATCCGCACAGGTGGCCATCAGCCCAGCGGTCCGCCGGGAAGCTTTACAGCACTCAGCAGCTTCACTCAGCAGCCCAAACTGGTCCGGAAACACTTAATTAGATATCGCCCAACCTGACGCATGCCCGACCGGTGCTCGCAGGTGCCACTCCCCCCACAATCAGCCCCCCCCAAGCCCCACACACCAGACGCCACAGAGCCCATCCAGCCCACCCAGCCCCTCAGACAGATCAACTATCCGACGGCCACAGGACAGCATATACCCAGCCCCGCCAGGTAGCCATTGATCTTGGCTACACGAATAGAGCCCCAACCCCCAGCACCGTATAGCCGAGGGGAGCCCACCAGCCACAGCCGGGAGCCACAAAGTAGGCAGCACCAACACCCGAAGGCACGGGCACCAGCTATACCATCCAACCCAGCTGAACCGAAATCCAACCGAGTCGGGAAAGAGTAAGCAGAGCCAGTAAAAGCTAGCCCCACAGGTCCGGCAACAGGCACAGACCGAACAACGGGCAAGAGGGATCCGCAACTGACGCGACAAGAAGGGGGAGGGCGAGCAAACAGAAGCAGACAAATTGAAGGTAGGCCCCACTTGCAATGGGTGCAACCGCCAACCACAGACCACAACCGAACCACCCAGATGCACAGACAATGCGAGTGCCTGGCAGTCAATCGTCCCACACCACACCAGGTAGCAACAATCACCACACCAGGGGGTAAGATTTTTCAGGGTCAAAGCCATCCCCACAGGTGCGAGGAGGAGACGACTGACTGAATTGCCGTAAATACTGTAAGGACAAAAACTCCAAGGAAACAGCGATAAACAATATCGTAGGATTCTGACCTTAGAAACATGTAGTAACGAGGAGGGGGGGGGCCAGCGAGGCCCCCTCCCCAGTGGATTGATGCGGCCGGTACGACGTGTTGATACTTGGGAAGGTCAGCAGTCTAACCCAAGGGCGTTTTGTATCGCGAGAACTAAGGACTCCGTTAAAACCCAACAAAAGACATGAGCTGGCCCAAAGAACGACACGGGTGATCCCCCCAAACACAATGTTCAATCCCCCCAATCGAACGCGAAACCTGCAAGTAGACGATAGACAGGAAGCCGTAGACATTTTACCGAAAGGGGCTCGTATGCGACCGTGATGAGTACTCGAAGTGCTAGCATCGTGAGATAACCAACTCAACGAAACGAGACGCAAACAAGTTATCCGCCACGCGACACCTAACAGACCTCAACACCAAAGACCCCCAGAACTACTGAGCGAACTCAGATATCTCCCCCAGAATCCAAGGCATCAAGGCCCATCATGATGGCGAAAGAAATGCTCAAGGTGAAGCGACGGCAAGGACGAGGAAAAGTACTTAGAACAAAGCGTGAAGAACCTATCCTCCTCGGCTGTACCGGCCTCTTTATATAGTATTCTTCCCACCTGAAGTCATGTGACCCAAAATGGTCACATGTACAAAACCCATTCATAACAAACAAATCATGTGACTAAAGTGGTCATATTCTCAAGTCCTATGACCTTGTAGCAAGGTCATGTGCAAAAACTTATAAACCAATCAAACTGCATTAAACAAGTCATATGACCTCAAGTATTCACATGTGTTAAACATAAATCATATGCACAAGGCATACCTTCAAGGCACATTTGTAAGGCACACTTGTCAGGCACATGTCCCATGACTCATACTTGAGTCATTTGCGAAACATAACAAATTATCACGTAACAAGTCCTATGACTCATAACTATGCATTATGTGAAAACCTTTTCCTCGCCAAGTCACACTTGTGACTTCCATATGGAAACTAATTACAACACCATCCAACAACCCAGTGACCTCCCCTGTCCAGGTCCGTAGTCCCTCTAGTATGAAGCCAACCAGCATTAAGTGTACCAGAAGCCAGGCAAAAGACCAACCTGACCAGTTTCCTCGTCCAAGAAACATAAAAACACTACTACTGAGTCTGTATACTATCTCACAGCCCATCCACCACAAAAGAAAATCAAACAACAACCTAGCTAAATTGGGGGCACCAAGGCAGGAAAGAGGAGACCAAAATGTCTCCCTCTCATACTAGTATGCCAGGCCATTGACCCTGTGAACCAACTTTGTCAATTGCCTCTGAAGAGCATATCAGTAAGGAAAACCTGTGCCTACTGCCCGTATCCAAAACACAAAACCTAAACAAATAAAAAACATGGAGCTAGTGACAGACCAAGATGGTAAGTGGGACCTATCTCCTATCCATAGTGCCTTGCCCCTTCTAGCCATGCCCATAACTAAACCAAAAAAACCAGACAAATACTGCAAATTCCAATGTACAAGACCTAAACAAGTCCAACTACCTGGTTACAACCCTCAATCTGCACAGGTGGCCATCAACCCGCTGGTCCATCTGAGAGCTTTGCAACACTCAGCAGCTTTACCCTACCCCCCACACTGGGCCAAAAACACTTAATTATACCCTGCCCAACCTGACAGGAGCCTAACTGGTGCTTGCAGATACCTCTTTACTCCTAATTAGCTGTCTCTAAGCCCCACACACCAGACACCACAGAGCTCATCTAGCTCCCTCAGCCTCTCAGACATTTGAACTGTCTGACAGCTACAGAACAACCTATACCTGACCCCATCAGGTAGCCTCTGGTCTTCACCACACTAACAGAGCCCCATCTCTGGATACAGCATTGTCCATGAGAGCCTACCAGCGACAGCCCAGAGCAAGGAAGGAGGCAGGACCAACATCTAAAGGCGCTGGTACCAGCCACATCATCCAACCTAGTCAAACTGAATCCCAACGTAGCCGAGAAAAGGTAGGCGAAGCTAGTCGAATCCAGCCCTAAAGATACGGCAACAGGTACAGAGCAAACAATGGGTAAGAGGTACTCTCAACTGATGAAACACAAAGGAGGAAGGCAAACAAATACAACCAGATGAGCAGAAGGTAGGCCCCAATTGGGCAATCGGTGAAGCTGCCAACTACAATCCATAAGGGAACTGCCCATGCATACAGACAATACCAGTATCTGGCAGTCAATCGTCCCACACTACACGAGGTAGTAAAGAAAAACTAGACTAGCGGGTAAGATTTTTCAGGGTCAAAGCTATCACTACCGAAGCGAGGAGGAGACATCTAACTGGACTACCATAATGCCACATGGACAGAGACTCCAAGGGAACAGGAATAAACAATATCATAGGATTCTGACCATAGAAACAAAAACATAATGAGGAGGAGTCAGGCATGTACTACCCTGCCACCTGAGGAATGATATAGCTGGTACAACCTGTTGAAACTTGGGAAGGTCATCAGGCTATCTCAAGGGCGTTTTGTATCATGAGAACTAAAGACTCCGTTAAAGCCCAAGCAACTTGAAGTGGGTCTAAGCATGACACAAGTGATACCACCAAATACCATCTTCAATCGCTCCAATCAAACCCGAAACCTGCCAGTAGATGATAGACAGGAAGTCAAAGAAGCTTTACCAAAAGGTGCTCATAAGAGACTGTGATGAATAGCTCGAAGTACCAGCATCGTGAGATAACCAGCAAATGACGAAACAAGACTGAAACAGTCAGTAGAGAAGTCCTCAACCACATGACAACCTACAAACACCAGGATACTGGGCAAATCAAGATAACGGCTCCACGAAAAGTATCAGCATGGGTACAGAAGCTCACCACTGAGGCGGAGTAAAGCCAAGTACCAGGAAAGTACTTAGAATAAAGTAGGAAGAACCTATCCTCCTCGGCCGTACCAGCCTTGTTATAAACCACTCTTCCTGCCCCAAGTCATATAAACCAAAGTGGTCACATGTGTAAAACTAAATCATAACAAACTAGTCATATGATCAAAGGGGTCACATGCTGAAATCCTATGACCTCGCAGCAAGGTGATGTGCAAAAACTCATAAACTAATCATAACGCAATAAACAAGTCATATCAACCCAGGTGGTCACATGTGTGAAACCCATGACCTCATAGTAAGATTATGTGTGAAATATAAATCATATGATTCAAATGAGTTATATGCGCGAAATAATAACATACATATAACTCATAATCATAAGTCATGTGAAAACCTTTTCCTTACTAAGTCATGTTCATGACAACATCATAGTCAGAACATCAACAACAGGTCTGTTAACTACTATTGCTGACCAGTCTCTATACTATCAAAGCTAATAGTTTAGGGGCACATTCTACTCAATTTGGGCCTTCTATTGCATCAAAGAATATGTACCTACTATGACATTTCAAGGAGTTACAGGTTATTTTATGTCCTGGTAAAGTGCTGATTTTGATGCTATATCTTGTTCTGAATACCAGGATACACAGGCAGAGACTTCGCATCCTAGACCTACTTGATGTCGGCTTTCTAACGGTATAAGGTACATATTTCCAGCATTGATATTGGTGGCAATACAGGCTGCTATGACAGTTGTCTTGTCTGATAAGGTTTTGACTATACATTAAATTTGATACCAGAATATATCCTGAATACTCAGATGCCCAAGCCAATGTTTTGGGTCCTGAACCTACTCGATGCCAGCTTTCTCTCAGTGTAAACATCATTTTCTGGGCACCATTATCCATGGAATTATAGCTGATTTTGTTCCTTGGCAAAGTCCTGAATTTGATATCAGATTCCTTCCTGAATACTATAACTCACAGGCTGAGAATTTGCATCCTATACCTACCCAATGCTGGCTTTACAACGGTGTATAGAACAGCCTCTCGGTATCGATATTGGTGGAGATACAGGCTATTATGAAGGTGGTCTTTTCTGGCAAGATGTTGACTATACAATGACCTTGACACCAGATTACGTCTTGTATACTCTGATAGTCATGCTTATGTTTTGTATCACAAACCTACGCAATACTGGCTTTTCAATAGTGTATATAAGGCTATCTTGAAATTGACATTAGTGGAGATAGAGGTGACTATGAAGTCTGTTTTTTAAGGGAAGGCTTAGACTATACACTGAATTTGACACCAGATTACGTCCTGAATACTTGGACACCCATGCTACCACTTTGTGTCCTAGACCATATCGATACTAGCTTTTCAAGAGCATATAGAATGTCCTCCTAGTACTGATATCGGTAGAGATATAGGCTATCATGAATGTGTTCTTTCCTGGTAAAGTTCTGACTACATGATATACTTGACACCAGATTCTGTCCTCAATACTACTACATACAAGCTGATGTTTTATGTTATAGACCTACTCAATTCCAACTTGCCAACAGTGTAAAGAATGTCTTCCTGGTGTTATTATACAGCCTGTTTTGGATGTAATATTCTCTTACGATGCAGGCAGGTAAAGATAATTTCTATTGACTCAGAGTTGTCTACGCCAACCAAGATTTATTTCTGTAGATGGAGATTATCTAGGAAGGCTCAAACTATACTTATTTCATTTATGACTACTAAGTATAAGGTAAAGTGGATAAAGTAGAGTAGAATCATAAGAACAATATTATATTGTTAAGGTTTCATCTCTATTCATTGCTGATCTCTAAAAGCTTGGCAGGTACTTTAATATTTGTATTTTGCATCTAAGTGTTCATGGACTATATCTATTTATTATACAAACTATGTACCTTTCTTGTTATAACTCGCAAAGTCGGGTATTTATCAAAGATACAAACACCTTGAGATCCTAAAATCCACCACACCTTTTTCAGTAATTATGATATTGCTAACCATGATCTATACTGTTGCTAATAGTAATTACGAAATGTTTAGAGTCTATAGACTTATAGACTGATTCTCGAGTTAAGCTGAGTTGGCCCCATTATCTTCCTTATCGATAAAATGACCAGTTTCATCTGCGGATTGTATCTACGGAGGTAATTGTTATTTTAACCTTTCTTGGTTGTCTGACTTTAAACTGCCATAGCTCCGAATATCAGTAACAGATATTCTTCAGATGATTTCCAAATAATTCGCAGTAAGCCATTCTACCAGATTGCTAGATAATCCCTTGGTCGGCAATGCTTGGTTGCTCAGAAGAACAGTGTTTTAGTTGTTGTTCTCAGGTGGAGAATCATTACTATTATCACAATACATTCCTGAACCCTGTTGTAACATTCAGTGAAATCTATTAACTTCTGTAGTATTGTTTCTTGGAGTTCAAGACACTTTTAGTTATTGTAGGGAAGGTGAGAATGTATTGGTTTCTTGTTAAGATCTTTTACTATATCTTTGAAGCTAGGTAAATTTCTGAGTAGGTGGTGGATCTACTCCATTCCAGTTTCCAGACTTAGTCAAAGGTCTCCTCACATATATCCTGCAAACAGAATTTGGTTATCTGCACGGCAGCAATGTATACTGTATTATTCGAATACCTTTAATTCTGTGCTCACATAGTTACTGGATGCATCTAAGATAGATATAGATGATAACATGCGGGCACCATGAGGGGGCCAGCTGAAGGTGTTGGAGACCTGAGATTCTGATCTCGGGCTTGGTTGCTCTACTTAGAATGGCACCTAGGTATTCGATCCTGAGATTCCTAATATGAGCTCACTCCTCTTAAGGCTTTGCCTCCAATGCCTTCTTGGGTACATATTAAATAAAATAGAAATTAAAACATTAAATTAAAACAAATAATTATTAAACTTTAAACATTAACACCTTTAGAACCTGATGAAGACAGTGTGAGAAACCTTCCGTGTTTGCTTAGCTATGGTAGGAAAACATTTTTCTCATTATCCTTTCTCTGCCCACTGTGGCATTTCATGATCATAACTGTGAAATTATTCCACTATTTCCTTGACATTAACCATGCCTGTTGCAGGCTCTCAGGTGTTCTCTTCTTCTGAACAATCTTGCCATCTAATAAAGTACTATAGTTCACATACCTCTTAGTAGCATTCTCGTACACTCTTTCAGTAAGAGCTTACCTCTCATCCTACTGTTTTATCTATTTCATATTATAAGTTACCCTAAATATTGTCAGGCTTCCTGGGAGGTTGTTCCTGGTCTGGGTGTACTAACTTCCTGTAACGTTTTAAGAGAAATATGGTTAACACTGGATGTATATCTCATTGATCCGAAGTGTTTACTTTGGAGATACAATTTCCTTGTTTCTCTAAGATCATGAATCATCCGTGTAATTTTGGACTAAGTTTCTTTGACTTCTGACGAGTACAAATGGACTTTGTATTTAACAGTAACTTCATTACTGATTGTGAAGTCTAGTTGTTACTTGGTCTTTTGATTATAGTATTTAGCCATAGGAATTTCTTGTGTCTGTTTCAGTGATTGTATTGACTGCACATGGATTGTTTTTATGCAGTTCACAAATACTGTTACACCTAGATTTTGTTCCTTGCATTCCTTCCTCCATTCAGTTTGTGGATGAAATCCATACTTGTAGATAGAGGTCATTCTATGCATATTGGTTGACCAGTTATTTCAGGCATGTTCACCTAGAGGTAGCAATTAGTAGCAGTTGTTCTGATCAATATTGATAAAACCTCTCTGATAACCTTGAAGTACTTGGTTGGTTCGCTCAGTTTGTCTGTCGGTGTGTGGGTGGTACACTGCAGACATCTTAGTTTTTATCTCCTACATTTTGTACACAGATTCACAGAATTTTTCAGCAAACTTTAAATCTATATTTGAAACAATTTTGTATGGCATCCCATGTAGCTTCACTATTTCTTTTATAAAGAGTGTTGCCACATCTTTCACAGAGGCTGTTCTTTTGAACCAAACAAAGTGGACCATTTTGGTAAACTTGTCAATAACTACTATAATCTGGGCGCATTCTTGGCTTTGTAGTAACTGTAGAATAAAGTCAATAGATATTGATGCCCATACTGCATAGAGTATTGACAGTGGTTGTAGAAGATCATATTTCACATGTCGTGGGGATTTGCTGTGCAGACAATTATCACAGGACTATACTTAATCTTTAACTGAATCTGTCAGGCCTTTCCAATAGAAGTCAATCATAATTATCATGAGGGTCTTTTCTTGTCTGAAGTGTCCTGCTATTTTAGTATTATGACTTCCATCAGTTATTGTTATATAAGGTTTTCACTTTTTTGGTATGAATAGCCATTGCTTGTAGTAAAGCAACTCGTCAGACAGAGTCCACTCATTTGGCAGGGGTTTGCCATTGTCCTCTTAGTTTTTTTTAACTTATTTTTTCTTTTAAGCTATTCTGTGTCACCTGGAATTGCTTTTAAGATTTACTCAAAGAATGCTAGCTTGAATATCTTCAATTTCTTGTGGACTAGTATAGTGCTAGCCATGAGGGTTCGCTCGGGTACTTCGGTTATATCATATCAGTATTCTGGTCTAGTGTAGGCTTACTATCTATTTCAATTCTCAGATAGTTATAGCTCCTGTTGTGATATCTGTACTGCTGAATCTCACTGTACCTCTTTCAGTATCCTCCTAGTTGTCTATTTCTATCATACGTACAGTATTAATTTTTTCAATCACTAGTTGGGTAATATTTTCACCGGTATTGACATGACAGTCTGCATTGCGATAGTTGAATAGTAATACTTTGAGTTCACCAGTATAATCTACTTCTCTAACTCAAGCACTGGGAAAAATACCGCTTTAACCGCCAACCTACTTCTAGGCGCAATTCTTCTATGAGTTCCGACTGGTAACCCACTTGCAATACCAGTTTTACCAATTGACTGTCTCCATGCGGGAACTATATATTGTTGCATAGCCTAGAGATCGTAGCCTGTTACCATTGCTGAACCTTTGATTAATAATCCTACTCTTGTAGCTAATAGTTTTACCTTAATCACTGAGTCTGAGTCATTCCAATTTGCTGTTTCCTGTATGTCACCTGTATTTATATTATGTGCTGTACCACCGGCTATTAGGCATACTTAAATTTCCCCTTCTTTAGTTCTACTTAATTGACTGATTTGAAAATGTTCTAGCTTAAATATCACTTGCTTGTGATATGCAGCTCCCTCCTCAAAACTGTACTCTGACTATTGACTAAGTGCATCAGGTTTGCCTCCTCTTGTACCTGAGTGGTAAATAATTCTGAAATTATAGTCCACTAATATCTGCACCCAATGAATTTGGCACCTTCTCCAGACTTTTGAGGTAAGAAAATATTGGAGGTTTTAGTGATTGGCATATACAGTTATTGTTTTTTTTGGTTCCAACTAGGTATTGGAGTCATTCTTTGATTGCTTCCAATATAGCCAATAGTTCTTGATTGGAGATCTGATTATTTCATTCTGCAGAATTTAGTTTGTGGGAGTAGAACGCTACTACATATAGTATTTTTTTTACAAATTAAGAAAGGATGTAACTCAAAGCAAAATTGCTACCAACTGTTTCCACCACTGGTTCTCTTTCTGGAAAGAAATGATATAAGACTTGTGCCGAAGTAAACCTTCTCTTAAGCTCTGGAAAGACTATTTCCTGTTCTGGGACCTATTGGATCTTTTTTGGATTACCTTTCTATGTTTCGGTAATTAGAGCTCAAATCTTTGTAAAGTTTTCTATAAAATGTTGGTTCAAGTTTGTAAATCCCAGGAATATCTGAACATTTTTGACTAATATAGATAAAATCTCATTTAACAATGAATCCACCTTTTAGGTACTAATAGATACCTCATTGACGGCTATTATGTAGCCTTAAAACTCCACCTCTTTGACTTAGAAGAAAGATTTCTTTATTGAAATCACCAGCTAAAAGTCTGCCAAACTCTGTAATACTGTTATTACTAGTACAATATGTTTTTTCTCATTTTTTGAATAGATGAGAATATTGTCCAAATAACAGAAGACTCCTTGGTCTAGAAGTTCATGAAGTACCTTATGTATAATTACTTGAAACAAGGCTGGAGTATTGGCTAATCCGAATAGCATGACCTTATATTCATAATGTCCATCTAGTGATCGGAAGGCTGTTTTCCACTCATTCTCCTCTTTACTTTTGATGAGATTGCAACCATCTTTCAAAACGATTTTGGAAAAGAGTCTTGCTCTTGCTATACAATTATGCAACTCCAACATTAATGGTAGTGGATACTTATTTAAGATAGTTTTCTTGTCCAGATTTTGGTAGTCTACTACCAGTTGTCATCTGACATCCACCTTTAGTATACAGAGTATTTGGATACTAGAAGGTAATTGGCTTTGTATAATGCCTCCTTGTCATAACTTATTGTCAAGGTATTTCTCTAGCAACTTAAGTTGTTTATTAGACAGATAATAAATAGGTTCCCCTGAGAGTTTTCTTCTTCTGCCAACTTAATTTCAAGATCGAAGGTTCTCCTCGGTGCTGATTTTACCACTGTTTGGATACAAAATAACAATTTAAATTTTCAGTACCATTTTGGGAGAGAATCAAAGTTAATCTGGTTAGAATCTTCTATGGTTCTGATTATACCTATTTGGATTGCATTTCATCCCAAGTAACTGTTTCGATATATTCAAATATATCAGTGTTTCCTTTGTCTTCTTCATTTATGTAACTCTTGTATTTGGGGATATTTGAATTCCCTCTTTGTATATTCTGCAAAGTTGGGTAGGTACTATTCTGAATGATATTATGTGAAAGGGATTATCATCTAATCGTCACCTGCTGCTACAATTCTGCATGCAACTTCTGATATATGTTTGTTTCACACAACCCCAAGTCAAATAGTGTGGATATAAAACTTTCCTTTAGATGGAGATCATACCCTATCGAAGACTTAAGTGTTGACTGCATTTGGTCTCTCTATGATAGCAATTTCTAGTTCTTTTACAAGCTCTTTGTTGATCAGAAATATGTTTAATCCTGAATCTAACTGTACTCATATTTTATAGAATTGATGTTGGGGTTTCTTAATGTGAATTTAAGCATGTCCTTTAGAACAATCATATCTTGTAGGTTTTGATATACTAAATGTGTGTCTTTTTGTGTAAGTCATTGAACTATCCTTTTGTTACTTCAACATATCAGATATTTCCTAACAGAAATACTGGTTACTACCCCCACACAGATTTGACCATTTAGGTCTCCGCAGACAAACTTGTTTCCTCTAGATCTCAGGATGCCTACTACTAGCAGTCTTTACCCCCTGCTGGGTGGTTCTCATATGTTCCTGCCTGTCTGCTTGTAGAATAAATGTAGGGAGTCTGTGCCATCATCCAGATATGATGGAAACAAAAGCTAAGTGTGTAGGGCTGGCTGGCTGTCTCTTTGATAACCTTATAGGACTTATTCTCCACATGCATTAGACAGTAGACAGCATCCTCATATAATCAGATTGCATTCGGTACCAGTGTGGTACAGAAGAAGTAGTAACTAAATGTAGGTTCTAGAGCTCTTGTACATATTCCTCATAGATATTGATGATCCGCTTCACTTATCCCCCTAGATCCTTGATCTTAGCCCTACTGTTGCTTTCTGTTTGGTAGCCTTAGTACTGTTTGTTTCCTGTCTAGGTTTTAGTCATGCTCAGAGATCTTTTAGTTTCCAAGTCATGTGTCGAACTATCCCAATGGATATGGGTTAGGTTATTAGGGACATGCTTGCAACACTCCGTTGGGGAAGGATAGAGGTACCCTCAATGTGTATATTACTCTTTATTGATCCCCATAACTTTACAGTAAGAAGGACGTGTGTACTACTACTCGAGTTATGATTGTAAGATTGATTCCTTCACTTCAACCTCTCCTTTTACCAGTGATTTTCGATTCCTAGAGAGCATGTCTCTTTTAAACTCTCCTAACACCATAGTTGTTGGTATCAATGAAATGATCTAAGTCATTATCATCTTCACCTTCAACTAGTTTTTAAAACTTCTTCATTCTTGAAACTTAGGCAGTAGAGGTTTTTCAGGGACAGTGAACAACTGTCACGATTCTGGGCCTTGTTGTCTTGAATGGATGGTCCTTTATCCTTATTCTAAATACCTGAATTTGCTAACAGCAGGTTTTATACTCATAGTTTTCTTAGCCGCAATTAGTACATTTGCCTCTCCACTTCCTTGAGTCAATTATTGACTAGGGAATTCCATCATAGATTGTTTTGAAGTTTGTATCTGTTAACTTCATTATCCTAGTAGATCTCTTTGCCAGTTTCTCCGACTCTGATTCTTGTTTTCGCTTTTTTCAAATGACCACCTGCCTTGATAAGAAGTTTTTCTCTTTTTAACTTTGCTTGATTCTTCTCTGCAGGTTTTTTGTCTGAGAATGCTTTTGCAAGTTTTAGTTTATGCTACACTAGGTGCTCCTTTTCCTGTTATTCCTCCTCATTTCTTTCTGCTTCCTGGACTGCTTTCTTCCATTCTGTATCGGCATTGTATTTATTCAAGAAAGGTCACTAGCGAATTTTGGAGGGCAGTTTCCAGTCGACCACCATATACCAAGCTGGTCCTGTTCGTCGAGCATGCCGATTCAGGTCACGCATTTTTGCTATAAAGGTCTGAATATCATCTTTATACTTGTCTGATTCCATGTCTCCTATAACTTTATACTATTTTTCAAGAAAGTCATACTGACTAGTGAATTCATATTTAAAACATGTCCAGGAATCCGGTTTTGTACCTTGTTCTTCTCCTCGAAGGCCATCCATTCTATGCCAATACCATACAATAATCAGATTTACCAAATCCCTATTTATTTTCTCCAGAGCATAGATGATATGTTCTTGATCATCATTCCAAATCCTGGGATTGCATGGGAGAAAATCCACATATTGTGTCAACTAATGATAGATACATTGTCTTGACTTTGTTGCAAAAAATAGCACCAGGTCTGCCTGTTACTTAACAGTTGAGGCTAATGCTTCTAGAAGCACACCAGCAGTTCTACATTGTTTCGGGATTAAACCTCATCTAAATCTGAATGGTTTTCCTCCTCTTTATCTTCCATTTTCTTTGTCATTCCCCTCATCACTCCTATCATCACTCCTCTCATCTAGGTCACTGTCTAGTATTATTATTGTTGAATGGTTACTTTTACTTGGTTTCCTCTTATTTTAGGTAGTAGTCTTCTCTAGCATCTCTCTTGATACTGCATCTTCCCACTCTTCTGAGACTAACTCCAATATATCGTGCCGGCCACTGTGGTATGTGCTATCAAAGGCATTAATTTTATCAAGTACTAGGACCAAGGTATAGGATACTCAGTCTTGATTTCTTGAAATGGTATAGGTAAAGTCATATTAGCTGTTACAAACCAAATTGTGATAAGGCACATTGAGGAGGAGGAACAAAGAGGTTACATGCCTAATCCTTGCGAGTCATAGGAGTTCATGGTTACATGATGACTGACAGTTGTAAGTTATATAATATTATGACTTACATGCTAACTTATATTTACAGTCACCCGGCAGAGGTATTTGTGAAACCGGTCTCAGATGACTAAGCTGCCTTGTCAAAATGCCACCTTTCAATGTAGTGTAAAGTTGATCGTGACCGTTTACCCTATCGCTATGGTCACCATTCACAAATCTACACCCAATGAAGCCATATTTACCTAATTAATTAATTTATTAATTTCCTCTACCTTTTTTACCAATGGTTAAGCGTTCTGGAAATACGAAGTATGCCACAAAAAAAAACCCCCCACCTAAAAGTACCCAGAGAGAAATAACCTTTGCAGAAAAGGGCATGATAATCGCCTTTTTCTACTGTCTCAGGAACATCTCCTTAGTGGCTCAAATTATTAGATGCCCATGGACAACAGTTAAGAGCTTTCTTGTCCGAGTATGTGAACGCCAATCTCTTGAAATTCTGCCTCACCTTGGTCAAAACCGCATTTTAAGTAGTCAACAGTATCACACAATTATCCAGGCAGCCATGTCCAACCGGAAAATGACCAGATGCGCCTTCAGGGATCGCTATACACCCGATGTTTCTCCTAATACTTGTAACTCTTTGTGCTACCCAGAGTGACTGCATATGATTTCCTACTAAATTTACCTGCATAGTGGACTGGGTACTCAGAGAAGCAAACATTAAAAAATGGATAGCCAGATCAAGACCTAGGCTAAAGTTTAATCATGTAGCTAAGAGATTGAGATGGGCTACAGCTCATAGGGACTGGATAGCTGAGGATTTTGAAAGGGTGATTTGGAGTGATGAGTGAAGTGTGGAGAACTGCAAGGACCCAAAGCAACAATGGGTACTCAGAGAACCGGCAGACAAGTGGTTGGCCGATTGTGCACACGCAAAAAAGAAGGATAACAGAATCTTGCTTATGGTTTGGAGGTGCTTTTGGGGTAAAAGAAAAGGTCCCTTAGTTCCTATTACTCAAACTATTAATAAGACCAGATATGTTAGACCTTTAAGAAGATATCTTTTTCCTGTTATTCATCAAATGATTTCCTTTGGTATACAACTTGAAGATGTTCTTTTTTAGCAAGATAATGCTCCTGTTCACAAGACATAAAGTGTTATAGATTAGTTGAAGAGAAACAGTATTGAGGTTGTGGACCACCCCCCTTATTCCCCTGATTTAAATCCTATTAAGCATGTATGAGTTGAGCTTAAAAAGCGATTGCACAAGCAGTATCAATGGATTACTGATACTCCAGGAGGAAAAGAGGCTATTAGGAGAAGACTTGCACGTGTATTACCATTGATTTGGGAGACAATTCCAGAGGAGTTTTGTGAGAAGTTGTGGAAATCAATGCCTGATAGGGTAGCTGCAGTTTTAAAAGCAAGGGGAGGTTATACAAAATATTAGCTAGCTTAATTTATAGCAGGTCAATTGACCATTGAGTGTTGGCAGGTGCCAGTAGTTATTGATAGTGAACTTGAACTCATGTATGCGCAAGCACGCCCATTGACAATCCCATCTGCACTCCACAACCATATGGTGTGACTGCAATTAAATGTTGTTTCAGATCACGAACACTTCTGCCCAGTGACTGTATGAGTTACAAGTTTGATGCATGTGATATATTTAGCACACATGATATAACGATCCCTCCTCCGATAGTTAGTTCTTGGTGACGGGGAATGATACTTCTCTTCTACTCCTGCTTCCTTTCTTAATCTTAGGACAGCAGTAGGCCTCTGCCTACATTACCAATGGAACAAGACCTTTGTCTTCTATCGTGAATGCCAATCGTAAGCTTTCTCTAACTCTTCTGCGTAAAGAGCTTTCCTAGGGGTAACAATACGATTGTGATAATAATAAAGATCGTAAAGGTGCTTGATATTTGTTAAAGTAATAAGTAGGAAAAGTCCTTAGAACAAAGGGTGAAGAACCTATCCTCCTGGACCATACTGGTCTCCTTATATAGTGTTCTTCTCACCTGTAGTCACGTGACCCAAAGTGGTCACATGCGTGAAACCAAATCATAACAAACTAATCATATGACTAAAGTGGTCATATGCTCAAAACCCATGACCTTGTAGCAAGGTCAGGTGCGAAAATACAAAAACCAATTATAAGGCAATAAACAAATCATATGACTCAAATGAGTCTATTAGGAATACCGAGATCCGATACCTAGGAACCACCCTAGGTAGGGTAACCTCTCCCGAAATCGAAATCTCAGGTCTCCAACAATCCCCTCGGGCCCCGTTACGGGGCCCGCGCGTCATCATACATATCGATCTAAGTTGCGTCCTGTGAGTATTATACTACAGAATCGAAGGTGTGAAAATAACACCGTATACGTCGCGGCCGTCCGTCCGACCGGATCCTGTTCGCGGGATATAAAAGAGAGGACCTTCGGCTAGGTTTGAGAAGTATAATGGAGTGAATCCGTCAACTACCCAGAAGGTTACTAGGCTTCAAGAACGAGGTATCTTCGGCATAGGCCGTAAGTAACGGGACGTTTTCGCGCAAAGAGATGATGATGAATAGTAATGGATCTTAATGAAAGACCAATACATTCACATCCAGCCTACGATAACCAGAAGAGTCTGGAACTCCTGAGAATACTACCATCGAACCCAATGAAGTTCGAGGAGTGTTACAACTAGGTTCCTGTACATACTGCAACCCAAGGGGTGACTCCCAAACCAGTAACGGTAACCAGAATCCTATTACCCACGGCAACCAAGGGTTACTGACCGAGGGATTATCTACCAATCCGATGGAAAGGCTTCCTGCAGGCAAGTAGGAAGTCCTTCGGAAAAGATCTATTGGTTGGGTATGGAGTTATGAAGAGTTGAAGTTAGATGACCTAGAAAGTCGGTAATAACAACTATCTTCGCAGATGCAACCCGCAGACAAAACTGATCATTTCATCGACAAGGGAGACGATTGGAGCCAACACAGTTCGACTTGAGAATTGGGCCATTTGTCTAAAAAGACTCTCACCATCGGATAATTACTATTGGAAACAGCATGACTTCTAAATAATCATATTATAATTATCAAAGAGGGTGTGATGATTTTCAGGGTCTCCAGGTGTTCGCACCTTGGAAGAAAACTCGACGTTGCGTGTTATATTGGAAAAAGGTACATGGTTGTATGTTAGTTAGATGTAGTCCGCGAACACTCAGACATGGAATATAAATATCGAAGTGCCTCCCAAGCTTTAGACATCATCAAGCAACGGAGAAGCGACCTTAACAATATAATATTGTTCTTACGATTTTACTTTACTTTACCCTACTTTACTTTGCTCTTAGTAGTCATAAACGAAACGAGTGAAGTCCGAGCCTTCCTAGACAATCTCCGTCTATAAAAACGAATCTTGATCGGCCTAGACAACTCTGAAGTCTATCAGGTTGTCTCTGCCTAACAGAGTCACATGTGCGAAACCCATGACCTCATAACCAGGTCATGTGCTAAACATAAATCATATGTACTAGGCATATCCACAAGGCACACATATAAGGTATACTCACCATGTGTACATCCCATGACTTCTTTTCCAGTCATGTGCGAAACCTATCCAACCATAATATCATATGACCCAAATGTGTCATATGCGCAAAACAATAACATACTTATAACTCATAATTATGCATCATGTGAAAACCCTTTCCGTACCAGGCCACATTTGTGACATTAGCTCCTCTCCCCCAAAGCCTGAGTCCTATAAGGCTTTTTCTGTTGGTTTCAATAGTTCCCGTCCAGCCAAGCGCATGGTCCTTCTCAGCTTGTGGAACATTTCATCTGGCGTCTGCCATTTGATACTTACTGATTCCAAGGTCAGGTTCACCATCTCAATCGTATGCTGCTTGCTACCGTTCAGCTGTCTTAGCTCCACGATCGTTTTGTCGTAAGCCAAAATTGTGGCTGTGGCCTGGCCAAGCTTTTCTCAGAGTCCTCAGATTTGCCTATGTAGGCTCCTGATATTGGGTTTTGTATTCGGAGAGGAGTTTTGGGCCCCTCCCTCACTGGGCCATGTCCTCATGGCTTAAGCATTCTTGGCATCCTCTTCTTCTAACTCTTTCTTGCTTCCGTCCTTCTGTGAGTAGTATCCTGCAGAGACATTTCTTGCCCTCTACATCCTGCACCCGTTTTTGAAGCACTGTTACCAGTACTTTAGGGTGTAGTCCAGGCACAGACCACACTTTCTGTATTCTCTCAGGAATGATCCTGAGCCTTCCTTGTCACCAAAGCATATTTAGCATCAATCATCGTAACATGCCATCCACAACATGGCCTTATCCTGTGTTTGTTTTTCTCTTTCCTTGAGTTCTTTGTCAATGGGCCCCATAATTGAGTATTGAGCGCTGGTTAGTGTGGTTTGGTGAGGGCTATCATACCAGCCATGATGTGGTTGTAACGGTACAGGAGGCTTTCCCTCTCCTTTGTCTTAGTTGAACATGATCGTCATCGGGGCCGGGCTTGCCAGGGTATCGTTGGTCGAAGGTTGTGAGGACATCTTGTATGTTTTCCGCATTGTTTGGGTAATGCCAACTTTTATCGTGTTGGGGCGAATATCCGATACACTTGGCTTGATATTGGAGGTTGCCGTAGAAGAATCATGAATCGATTCTTTTGTTAAATTAGTTTTCTGGTTCTCTGTTGACTTCGATCAGAGGAGTAGGAATAATTCGTTGTGAGTAAAACTTATTATCATTGTGTAATTCGAGGAGTGAGATGTAGAATACGTTGTATATTCGCATTGAGGAGGGAAGATTGACCTTATAAGCTCGGTTACCCACTTGTTCCTGTATCCTGAATTGTCCGATTTTCTTGTAGTCTAATTTCTATGACGGCCATGTCGTCTGGATATTGTGTGGTAGCAGCCACACCATATCTTCCAGTTGTATGTTCGGATCCGGTCTGCGGTGCTTATCCTATTGTTCCTTTTACCGTTGCTGTGCTTGACTCATTTGATATTGTAATGTCTCGTGTAGTTTTCCGATGCCTGCTTTATCCGGTATTATGCCATTAATCGTATGTTATATGGCCTGATTTTGTGGATGTTGTCCGTAATTAGCAAAGAAGGCTGTGGTGCCTATTGTTTCTTGTTTTCAGTTGTTGTATGCAAATTCTGCCATTGATAATAGCTCATACCAACCGTCTTGCAGATAGTTGACAGAGCCCCAGAAATATTCCTCCAGTATTGCATTTATCCTTTCTGTTTGTTCATATGTTCGTGGATAAAATGCAGTGCTCAGCCAATTTTGTATCCCCATAGCTCTGGTTACTTTTTTCCACAGTCCTTATGTGAATAAGGTTCCTCGATCTGTAATAATATTCTTCAGAAGGCCATGCAGTCTGAAGACCACTCGGAAAAAGGTTTGTAAAAAATCTCTCGTATCCATATTTTTTCTGACTGGAATGAAATGACTCATTTTGGTCTGGTGATCCACCACAACTAGGATACTATCGCATTGTTCTTAGTAGGTCTATGACGAAATCCATCATTATTGTTTCTCAGGGTAGTTCAGGAACTTCGTTTTATTTCAGTAATCCGTAAGGTGCATGTTTAGCCGTTTTTGTCCTTCGACATATGTTCCCACTCTTGACATATCTTTTGATAACTTCATGCAGTCCTGGCTAATCGAATGATCTTTTAATGAATTCTGTTGTTTCAACTGTCCCTCCGTGTCCTGCCACTAGGATAACGTGCTGTTGTCGTATGATGCTCATCCTTATCTTCTCTTCTTCTGAAATCCACTGTTTTCCATTATACCATATGTTTCCATCTTCCCATTAGCATAAACCCAGAGCAATTTCTTTCATCTCCTTTTTTCCTTCTTTCAATGCTTCCCTTATTGCCTGAATTGTTTTGTCTTCTTCATTTGCCTTCTTGATTCCTTGTTCCTCTTCAGATGTGAATTCAAAATTTCCATTACCTGGAAGTAGGCTTTTGATAACCGTGTTCGTGTTTTCTGTTTAATCTTTTCATCTTCTTTTGTCTGTGGTTTGTTGCTTGCGATCTTTGTGATAGCATCTGGCTTTCCGCTCTGTTTTCCTGGTCTGTATTCAATCGTAAAATTGTATTTGCTGAGTTGTTCCATCCATCTTATCTGACGGTCATTCAACTTTTTCATGATTATGAATGAGATCAGATTTTTGTAATCAGTGAGAACTTGGACCGGATGGTCATTATTCAGGACATCTCTCCTACATTCCTTTAATGCCTGAACTATTACTAATAGTTCTTTGTTTACAACATCGTAGTTGCATTCCACGGGGGTTATTGTCTTAGACCAATAAGATACTGGCCTCCATTTTCTCTCTTCACATTGTTGTGATAGTATGCCTGAGCATACATCCTTCGATGCGTCTGTTTCCATCATAGATCTTCGCTTTAGGTCGCAATAAACTAGTATCGGTACTGATGTCAGATGTGTTCTGATTGCATTATATGCTTTTTCTTCCATTTCTTCCCATTCCCATTTCTTGTCTTTCTTAGTTAGGTTTTAGAGTGGTTTTGTAAGTCTGCTAAACCCTTCTATGAACCTGCGATAAAAGTTGCAAAATCCCATGAAGCATTGAATGTCTATTTTATTGTTGGGCTTTGCCGAATCGCATATTGTGGCCATTTTGTGTGGATTGACCTTGACTCTGCTTCTGTTGATAATGAATCTGAGGTATTTAGTTTCTTCCTTGTGGAATTCACATTTTGTTGGTTTGATCTTCATTCCTGATCCTTGTATCACAGCCATGATATTGCTGACATCCTTCTGATGTTGTTACATGTTTTTCGAATAGATGAGTATATTGTCCCTGTATATGATACGATATATATCGAGGTACCGGTTAAGTATCTTGTTGATCCATCGTTGAAACGAAGCCGGTACATTGCTTAATCCAAATTGCATGACCAGGTATTAGAATATTCCATATCTTGTAGCAAATATAGTGTTTCATTCTTCTCCTGCTTTGATCTGTATGTTGTAGTATATATCCTTGATATCCAGTTTGGTGAATTATTTGGCTGATTGTAATCTGTCCAATACCTCTCCAATTAAAGGCAGCGGGTATTGATCTTTTTTTGTAACTAAATTGAGAGATCTGTAGTTGACGCAGAGTCTCATTTTTCCATCTTTCTTTTTGACAAATAGTATAGGAGATTATCCTGATGCAAAGGAGTCTCTGATCCATCCCCTCTTCAGGTTTTGTTCAATGTACTTTCTGAGTTCCTTGAGTTCTGCCTCTCCTAGGGAACATAGCTTTTTGTACGGAATTTCCTGTAGTTTTTCCGTCTTTTCGTCCTTTTCCAGCTGAATTTCATGGTCTATTCCTGGTGTTCTGGATGGTAGCTCGGTGGCTTCCTCCTCTTAGAATAGATTTGTGCATTGATGATATTCTTTTGGAATCAATTCTTTCCATCCCTTTTTACTTTGATACTTCTTGTCTTAGATTGCTCGCTCAGTGTTGATGTTGATTTTTGCTAGAGCCACTTTTTCGTCTTTGTATGTCCATTTAAGAACTCCTGTGGTGTCTCCTCTTCCATAGTACCTTCCCAACACCTGTGCTGTAATTTCTTTGATTACAAATCTTTTTGTTATAAAGGGCTGAGTTTGGTCCATGCTCCCAAACTCCTTGTCTTTTCTTCTGGTTTCATCCAGCTAATCCACTTCGTATATGTCTTTGTTGTTGATCTTTTCAATGATCAATTGTGCGATTCTATTGCCTTTTAGACTTTGTAGTCCTCAAGGGCCAGGTTGGCCAAGACCACCTTGATTTCACCTGTGTAGTCGGTGTTCATTATCCAGCATTAGTCATGAGTCGATATCCGACTACTCGACCACTGCGGGGTACTATCCATCCATAGGTACCCTCTGGTGGTCCGATGGATATTCCTGTTGCAATTATTGCCTGCCCACTGGAAAGTATCTTTATTCTCTCGTTGGCATACAGGTCGTGTCCTGCTGCTCTCTTCGAACTATTGGTAGTTACTTTTACTTCTTCGTCCAGTTTGTATATCCGGCGTCTCTTGTCTTGCTGTATTTAAGCGAACTTTGAATGCAAAGGTTCTTCTTCCGCTTCTCATGTTGGTATTGAGTCGACCACTGGCAAACTGTTGAGACATTGTGTTGCACATAGTTCGCTGGTGAAGGTCATTGTATTCTCATTCCAATCGATCGTCGGGTTGTGTCTTCATAATCATAGAATTCCTAGGACTATCTCATAGTTCTTGATGTCTGGTACCAGGAGGTTTGCCATTTTCCTATGGCTGTTAATGTGTATAGGTACTTCCGCAGTGTGAGTTATAGGACCCATTGCTTTTGGCTTCCCATCTACTAGGTAGACTTGTCTTGCTTTCTTAGCTTCTTTGGTGTTGAGGCCATATTTGTCGCAGATTTCCTTGTCAATGAAATCTTCAGTTGCCCACGAGTCAAGCATTTCATATATCGTTGTGTCTTTGTGCTTTTCATTGCATATTATTGTCTTAATCATCACATGATCTCAATCTCCTTCTCTGTGTTATGCGTGTAGTACCGTATAGTAGTTTACTAACTTGATGGATTTTACAAGTCCACATCTTAGATCCTCCAGACCACCTTCTCTGGGAACCCTCCTCTTTTTCCCCTGATAGGTCCTTGGCAGTCATCTCATAGATGTTGCTCCTTTTCTGAAACTTGAAGCAGTTGTTTCTGACTGCCTTTGTTCCTTGATATCTATTGTCAGGTCGGCTTCGGTACTCTCGGATCCAATTTCCTACCTTTCTGCACCTCAAGCACAGTTTCCGGTTCATTCTTCTAACATATTCTTCTTTGGATAGGTTCAGAGCTGGTCCTGCTCTCGATTTGTCCAATTCCATTGATTACCCTGGTGGTAATGCTCTGCTTTCACTCCCAACTGCTTGCGGTTTGAAAGTTCCATCTACATTCCTAGATGATCCAACTATCCTGTATGCTATGTTGTTTTCTGAATTGTTCCGAACTATATTCAGTTTGCTTTCCTTGTTGATTGTGTATTTTGCAAATTGTTCTGATATTTTGCAGCGCAGGTCAGATATTCCCCACCGTTCCTGCAGTCTCTCACTGCAGTTTCTTAGCAGAATGATCTAGGGAGTGGCATTATCAAATTCTGCCTTATATTCCAATAGTCGACATTTATTCCAGTATGCTGAAAAGGTCTATTTTCCTTGTTGAAGTTTTTCCCACTTGCTTCTCACTATTTCTTTAGCGTTGGGATCGCCAAATTTTTCAAAGAGGTTTGCTTTGAATTCCGCATAGGTGACTCGTTCTCTTTGATTCCTTCCATCTTTGAAAGGCATGATCTATTGTCCAGTGAGTTCTTTTAATAGAGATTCCACAAAGGGAATCTTGATCTCATTGTGATGCTCTCCATACTCCTTGACTGCAAAGTATTCTTTGCATTGTGCTAAGAATATTTGCAATTTATCTTCGGCTCCTTCGTAAGTTTCATACATCAAAGGCTACTCGCATTCAGGCAAGTTACCAGGATTGTGTGTCTGCTTCTTTGGCTTTTGATCTTTAGATGTTCCCTTGTCTAGTATTTCTTGTTGCTGCACAAAATGTTTGAAACTGGTTTTCAGTCATTCCAAGCACACTGGTACCTAGCGCCGGAGCTGCCGGGGCTGGTGGCCCAGATGCTACTTATCCCGATATTCATTTGGGTCTTAGGCTCTGTTTGACGGGAACGGAACTGGTCCGTTCCCCCATACAAACAACCATTTCCTTCCGTTTCAAAATGGTTGGAGTAAATCCAGTGTTTGGTAATGTAGAAAAACAAGAACCGTTCCGTTCCAAAGTGGATCTTGGCAACCAGGTTTGCAACAGTAGCTGGTCCCCCACTTAGGCTAGTTTTGTATTAAAAAAATTTTGTAATGTATAAAGACATCTTAATTAAAAATAATAACCAGATTATTCCCTATACATCATATTTTCCACTGGCACCTCCGAAAACAACTCATACACCTCCAAGATGGCATCTCACCCCAATATGAGCACAATTCATACAGCCATAATTCAAAGACGGATTCATATCGCAATTACCTCTGCTCTCTATTCTCATCTATTCCTCTCTAAAGAACCTGTTCATACATCCATTCGAACTGGAATGATTTATACTGCTGAAATCCTGCAAGCACATCCTCGTCGTGCTCTAGAGGTTATTCGTATGCCAATTACAACATTGTTAGACCTTCGAGACTGGGTAATTGAGAGGGGATTACTGGTGTCTACACGTCAAGTAGCTGTGGAAGAACAACTTGTATTGTTTTTACGGATTATTGGACATGGAGCTACAAATAGGGAAGCTCAGGAACACTTTCCGCATAGTGGAGAAACAATTTCATGGTTAGTATTAATTGCACTATAATATTTATATATGAAATGTTTATTATTCTAATTATTTTACAGCTATTTTCATCAAGTTCTAAAGGCTCTCCTGCCTCTGTATGAAGCATTTGTACATCTTCCACCAAACAATATTCCTGCAAAAATACGGAAAAATTGGGGAAAGATGTCCAGTTTTAAGGATGTTCGTGGAGCAATCGATGGGACACACATTTTGGCCCATGTCCCACGAAACCAGCAGGGTCCCTATCGTAACTGGAAAGGTACCCTCTCATAAAATGTTCTTGCTGGATGCAGCTTGGATATCTACTTTTTCTATGTATGTTCTGGCTGGGAGGGTTCAGCCAATGATGCTCGAGTATTAGAAAATGCTGTGATTCATGGATTTCCAAGACATGAAAATACAGTTTATCTTGCAGATGCAGGATATGGTCTTCATCCTGGGTTTTAAACACCATACCGTACCGTACGATATCATCTGCGGGAGCAAGCACAAGCTCATTTACGTCCACAAACTAAGGAAGAGCTTTTCAACCTACGTCATGCTCAGTTACGAAATGTTATTGAACGTATCTTTGGGGTTTTATGGAAGAGGTTTCAACTTCTCAATACAGCTCCAGAGTTTGACCTTACCACACAAGCTCAACTTATATTGGTAGTTTGTGCATTACATAACTTTATTCGACACTGGGCAAATGGTGAGGAGGATCAATTTTACCAGGATGCTGATTCATCCTTGGAAAACATCAATCACTCTGAGGAATCAAATCCAAGTTATGAGGAGGAGGATGAAGGAAATGTTAGAGATGCACAAGATATGGGAGAGATAAAACAAGATCGAGACAAACGTGCAACACAAATGTGGCTTGATTATGTACAATACCAAAACCAGTCACAGTAGACTAACTGCTGTAGAATTCCTAGGCCTTGTAACGTACTATTTGACCTCTTAACCAAGCTCCTGATCTTCACCTTCCTCTAATACTAAAAACACTTCTGCCTTAACTGGGTTCTCAAAAAGCTCATATCCAGTAACAATATCTTGTGTTGACCACCCTGGTCTTCCTTTATACTTTTGTTGAAGCTTTGATACAGCTTGCTGAACAACTGATTGGGATGCTGCAATAGTAATTGGTATAGTGGCCATCCCTTCAACAGCAGTGATCAGCCGTCCAGTAAATCGACCACACTTGGAGGTTGTCGAATATGTCCCAGTGGTGCTAGCCTTCTCCGCTTATGTTAATGAGGACTTGTATCTGGGCTGGTCTGCTCTGGATCAGGCTGAGTTGCTAGATTTGACCTAAGGGGCGAAGGAATCGTGATTTGTTGTAATTTTGTATGGCCAGGATAGATTGCATGACCACCTGTTGCTTGAACTCCCTCCATGATTTCCGCCAACTCAATTGCATTTGCAAGTGGTTTGTCACGAAACTCTCGTATTCCAGGCAGTTTTTTTATTTCTTCCTCCCATACTTCATCTGGTGCAGTAACCGCACCAGTCTTAAGATCAACACCAAAACCACTCAAATCTTTCAACCTGGTCCACATCTTCCATTTTTTCTTCAAGGTCTCCAATTTGCCTTGACATCTCTCACCTGTTACAGGAGCCCCAGGTCCAGCAATCAGAAGAACTGTCTCAGCAATCTCATCCCAAACTTCCATCTTTAGCCCATTATCAGATTATTTTCCAGTCCTAATAGCTTGAACTAGTTCTCGCAACAACACAGATGTCATTTCAGAAGACCATTCAACTGGACGCCGGCGAGGCTTGCGGGTTTTCTGCTTGCTTCCCGTAAAGGAGGAAGGTACTTCACAGGGGTCTAGAACACAAATTTCGGATAAATTTTCTGAAAAAAATGTTAGAACTTATCATAGTAACTATAGTGATATTTAACTTACCTTCAATCTCGCAGGAGTGGTTAGAACACTCAGGTTGATGCCCACTTGGTAGTATACATGCAGTATTTTGACTTGCAGTAGTATTCGAGTCAAACTGTATTGATTGAGTCTTATCGCTCAAGGTTTGTGTATTCAAAGGTGAACTACTATTTTAAATTAGTAAACAATTATGATAAGTATGGTGAAAGTGGTAACACACTGGTATTGAGGAGAATGCTTGTCCATCTTGGTATCTGTGAATAAGTTGAAACCTCTTTAGAGAAGGGAGAAGTTTTCACGAATGTTAAGATAAGATAGTTTTTTTTGTACAGGAGACTGAGAGATTTGCACATAATATAGAATTTATTTCATTAGTTTACAAGAAAAAGAAAAAAGCAGATTTATTAGAATATGGTATTCAAAATTACTCTGCCCTATAGAGCGTTGCCAGTGGTTAAAAAAAATTCTCAATTGAAGGTAAGAGAAACCGTTTCGAAACAGAAGTGCTCCATTTCACCTTTTGCAACTATTTTGAAATGGACTGTTCCTGAACGGTTCCGTTCCCGCCAAACAGAGCCTTAGAGTTCCTCGAGGTGAGCTATCGACCGGTGATCTATTCTCTCGGGTTACAGGACTTGTTGCCCTTGACGGCTCTGCTGAAACATAATCTAGGGAGTCACAAAATCCCCCTATATTAAGGTTTTAATCGTCGATGTCGATATCTCCTTTCCTGTTTGGGTTGAAGAAAGCTACCTTGTATCGTTTGGCATCACTCTAGCTGAAGCTTGGTAATGTAACAATCCATCCTCCGATAGTTAGTTCTTGGCGATGGTGAACAATACTTCTCTTCTACTGCTGCTTCTTTTCTTAGTTTTAAGCTAGCACTAGTCCTCTACCTACATTACCAATAGTATAAGACCTTTGTCTTTTATTGTGAACGGCTTTCATAAACTTTCTCTAACTCTTCTGCGTAAAGAGCTTTTCTCGGTGTAACCATACTGTTACAATAATGATAAAGATCGTATAGTTATTTGATATTTGTTAAAGTAATAAGTAGGAAAAGTTCTTAGAACAAAGCATGAAGAACCTATCCTCCTCAAACATACTGGCCTCCTTATACAGTCTTCTTCCCGCCTGTAGTCATTTGACTCAAAGTGGTCACATGCGCAAAACAAAATCATAACAAACTAATCATATAACCACAGTGGTTACATGCTCAAAATCCATGACCTCGTAGCAAGGTCTTGTGTGAAAACTTATAAACCAATCATAATGTAATAAACAAATGATATGATTTAAATAAGTCACATGTATTAAACATAAATTATATGTGCAAGGCATACCCACAAGGTACACTTGTAAGGCATACTCGCCAGGCGCACATCTCATGACTTCTATTTGAGTCATGTACGAAACGTATTAAACCATAACATCCTATGACATAAAAGTGTCATCTGCGTAAAGCAATAATATACCTATGACTTATAATGATGCATCATGTGAATACCCTTTCCATGCCAAGCCACGTGCATCACACATGACTTGTTGTAAGAATTATGATTGGTTTAGGTATGTTGTGCAGTTGACTCATAATGAGTCAACTACGAATTTTACAAGACTCACAATTATGAGTCATAGGATAAGGTGATGCGAAGGTATGAGTTACATAGGTTTAGGGCTGAGTGAGGTATATGTATAAATAGCAAGGTCTAGTGATCTCTAGTACAGACTCTCCAAACAACCATTTAAGTTCTTTCCTATACTGCAAAGAGGAATCAATACTTTACATGCACTTTGGGTAATACTACTTGAGAAAGGTGTCTCGCTTACAAGAAGTAACACGACTACAATACTATCTTCATTATCAGATATAATAGTAATAATTGGAACTCCCTGAGCTATCGAGGTATTAGTGAAACTGAAGACATAAGGGCATTACCTGTTGAACAACTAGGTAGAGACGAGTAGGATCATTATACTTGGTTGCATCACCTATAAACAATACTTTATGACAGTATGAATTATCAATACAATCACAACCATCTACACTTACTAGGTCTTAGCAAAGAACTAATCCATACCATATCCAAGGTAGGAAGAACAGTGAGTCCAGTCACATCGTAAGAACACTCGGTATCCAGCTCATCTCTGACGAATCAGAAAACTGAGAACACCAGAAGGAGAACTTTCAAACCCAGTGCCAGGACCTCAAGATTAGTTATTAGAAGGATTAACCCGATTAAGCATCTAAAAGCCAAAGATCAAACAACCAGAAGCTTACAATTAAACACAAGTCAAACTAAAAAGATGGCTAGCCAGGCTGGTAGTTTATTTCCGAGCAGTAGGCTGGGCAGAAGGCTATGTGCAATCCAACATCCGGCAGACCTCGTACCTCCGGACTTAGAAACAAAAACCCCCTAGAGGGATTAGTGTTTTCCTCACAAGGTAAAGCCTAAGGATGCTGACTGTGTTGGATCTGCCTACTCGTAGCTGGGTGTCCGCAATTCTGGTAAGTTACTGTAGTGTACTTGAGTGCCGGTACTCGAGTACAATAACCTATCAAACTAAACCTATCGTGGATCGACGCAATTCCCGCTGATGATCTGATAGTGGGTTGGACCAGATTATGGTACTGTATCTG
>NW_003299149.1:278623-281062 GCF_000151645.1 Tuber melanosporum | reverse complement strand
ACCTGAGCGAATGACCGTCGTATAAGATAAAACCATCAATGGCTGACACCATATGTGGAAGAAGTATTAAGACCACATTGGCACATAAGGGGGAAATTTCATAATAAACACAAAGAGAAGTTTGAAGAAATTGGCCTGCGAGGAGTAATATGAAAAAAATAGATGAAACTAGAAGAAGCATCAAGGACTGTAGCAGAATACTGCAACCAATTTGGGCTAGTCACCACAGAAGTAGAAATGGATTAGGTCATTAAAGCAGAATACCTATACACAGCCGTGAGCCCAACGCTTTAACATGTATTCGGTCAGGTCGACCACCGGGTGGAAGGAGCTGAAAAACTAGCAACTTGGGCTATCTAGAGAGCAACTAAGGCAATAGGTCTCAAAAATGTCAAAAAGAGAGGGAATGTCGAAAAGCAGAAAGAAGAGGAGCAAACACCAAGAAACGATAATTGCATATTGAAACCAAAAACAATGTTCGCAGGAGGATCAGCTATGGCTGTAGATAGAAGTGGAAAAGAAGGCCTAAATCTTTCCAGAGAAAGAGTATGCGAAACCTATGGAAGCAAATATGTGTTCCAAGGGTGGAAGAGCGGGATATAAGATCAGAGACTATCAAAGCCAACACAACCTGTGAAGTACAGTTCCTGTAGCAAGAGACATTCTGAGGAGAGAATGGCTACTATGGACCTCAATAAAAGAAATAACAAGGGAAGAAGCAGCAACAGAGTTTGGAAGTAAGGAAAGTTCCCTGAAAGAGATGGTCTAGTAGATAAAAAGAACAAATGCCTCAAGATCAGGAACCTATATAAGGCAATAGAAGATGAAGATACGATCAACCACCAAGAGTTAGCAAACGTACATCTTATTATACTGATACAATTATATGACAAATGAAGTAAGGCACACATCAATGCAAACATCAACTCTGAGGCAATAGAGTACTTTATTGACGAAGGGTTTAGCAATAAGTATAACTTCTCAAAAAAAAAGGAAGAGAGTTACTGCAAACTAAATGAGGTGAACAAGGTTTCGGAAGCTACCATACAAAAAGAATTAAGATCAAGGAGATCTCTGCTAAGGCGTTTGGACAATATTACTGTATAGGTGAAGCAACTGGAGGCGTCCAGTATCATTGCGATTAAGGAAAAAGGCACTTGAAAGCCGTCAACATCAGTACAGAATTAGCCATTCACACTAAAGGATAAGACAAAAAACAAGATATAAGAAACAGTTACTAAAGGTATTCCACGATTTCCTCGCCTTATTAAAGAAACCGGCAGTAAACCCTGTTAAACCACATCAAAGAAAGTTGATTTTCAGCCAATTACACCTGCACAGAGAAGGGATTGATCATGCGATAGAACCTGAGATAGATGAATAATGTCCTCTCCATATTAATCTGATCCATCCTCTAGGATAAAATGAACTGAAGGTGCTTCAATACTATATTCATTGCCTGTCCTCCTCCCTGCATCGCCTACCCTCCTCCCTATGCCCCTAACCCCAATGGCCCCTGGCGACCCCACCTTTCCAGCCATCAAGAGAGGTTGCTATCAGTTCCTCCTAAACGTATAGACCAAACAGTACCCCCCACCACCTTGATATGCATACTCGCCCACACTGTTGCCACACCCCTTCCTGGGATTGGGGAAATTCGTGACAGGCAGAATCCACCAGATGAGGTCAGGAAAGAGCTACCTGGCTGGCCACCACTCCTGGAGAGACCCAGTTGCCCTAAACACATGCCCCTACTGTGAGGAGGAGCCTGAGTCTTTCCACCACACCATTCTGGACTGCCCCTCCCACATCAGAGCCAGAGATGCTTACCTCCAGGGGGTCAAGTACCTGGATGAGGGGGAACGCATCTAGACATCACTGGAACTGCTTCACGGCCTATCCGCCTACATCTCCGCCACTTCGGTCAGCTTCCTCCCTGACATGCCTGCATTCAGAGATCTCTCCTCCGGGGCCCGACCTGTGAAGAGTCCCACTTCCCGACTTAGCTCCTCGTCCTCAGTCTAAGCCGTGGAGTGAAAGTACAATTGTTTGGTTTCCTTGCCTGAAGGATTTCTTTATGTTTTAGTTTGAATGTTCCCCTTTATAGTTAGCAGTTTATGCGCTTTGCGATATGGGTTGTTCGCACTTGTTGGAGGCACTGGTTTTGTTTCTTTTGTTTTTGTTTGCTTTGGGATTAAGGTTTTGTTTATGCCATAGCTACCGCTGCATGTGAGTTCTTGTACCTAAACAATGAATACATGATAATAATAATACAAAAAAACAAAAGCTTCAATACTATATCACGGAAAACATGAAAAAAGAATTGATTAGGGAGGCAATACTAGGATAAATCAGATAGCCTATCCTATTTGTCAAGAAACTAGATAGCAGTATGAGACTTTTTGAAGACTTTGAAGTCCTAAATGGTATCACAAAAAA
>NW_003299149.1:218959-278473 GCF_000151645.1 Tuber melanosporum | reverse complement strand
TGAACGCGAGAGAGGCTCAGAAAAGGAAAATATTACACCAAACTTGATATTAAAATCACCTATCACACTATACGAATCACAGAATAAAACAAACATAAAATAACCTTTATCACTGATTATGGATAATACAAAAATATGTTAATACCTTTTGGACTCCCTAATACACCAGCGACCTTCCAGAAATAGACCAATAGGCTACTCTCACAGTATTTAGATATCTGCTACATAGTATACCTAGATGACGTTCTGGTATACTCAGAAACTATAGAATAACAACACCAAGATATCAGGAAAATACTGAATATAATAGAGCTGACTGTCATGATTTGGAAAGTAACAAAATGCAAATTCCATATGAACGAAGTGGAATATCTGGAATTCATTATCATCCTTCCTAGATGAGTAAAGATGGATCGAATTAAGACAAATGCCATATGGGAGTGGAAATACCCTACAAAGGTTTGCGGAATCCAGAGTTTGTCAGGGTTCTGCAACTTTTATTACTAGTTGATGAAAGGATTTATCTCCACAGTGAAACTACTCTATAATCTAATTAAGAATAATAAAAAAGAAGAATAGAGAGACAAAGTATGAAAGGCTTTCCATCAATTGGGAACCAAAATAAAAACAATACCTATCCTGGTGGATTTAGATTGAATAGGAGAAAATATGGTGGAAACAAATAACTTGAACTACTTCTGTTCTGCCATTATATCAGAGAAACATGAAGATGAGAAATGCAGACCAGAGACATTCTCATCTAAGGCGATATCACCAGTGGAATGCAACTGCGATATCTATGACAATAAACTATTGCGAATAGTTTGAGCCCTGAAAGAAGAAACATACTACACTCAAGGAAGTTAATACCTGATCTGAATCCTAATAGATCACAAAAACCTGGAAGCATTCACGACGAAAAAGATGTTGGTTGGGAGACAGATACAATGGAGTAAAATACTCAGTCAATATAATATCTGTATAGAATATCACCTTGACAAAGGAGGAGGAAGAGCAGATGCCATTATACAAAGATTAGAAGATTTTTCTGACAAACAAGATGAAAGGATCACTCAACGAAACTAAATACTCCTTCTAAGAGAAATATATTTCAACCAGGCAGTCCCAATATCAGGGCACGAGATGAAAATCTCAACAGTAAGCGATAAAAGTGAAGAAAAAATCAAAGAAGCTGGAAAGGATAATGTAAAGATCAGACTATCGGCAAAAAGGACTTACAGAAGAAAGAAAGGAGATGAAGGGAATCGCGTTCAGGTTAAATGAATGGAAGAAAGGATACTTAGAGTTTCAAGGTAAAATTTGGATTGCTGATCAAGATGAGTTGAGAAGTCATCTGATATCTCAAAACTACGACAGTCAAATAGCGGTCACAGAGGAACAGATAAAACAACTGAACTGATAGGCCAGAAATGCTATCGGCCAAAGATAAGGGAAATGCTTAAACAATATGTACAAAATTGCAACACGCGTCAATATATAAAGACTGTACGATATCCACCTTATAGATTGCTACAGCTAAATGAGATACCAACACAACTATGGGTATCAATAGCTATGGACTTCATCTTCAATTTACCAAAATCAGAAGGATTTGACTGCATCATGGTGGCCATTGAGATCATAGCCAAAATGTGTCATTTCATCACATGTAACAAAGAAATGGTCACCTGACAATTTAGTCATCTCTTCAGTGGAGAAGTGATAAGACTGCATGGAATACCACCAAACATCATCATGGAAAGAGGAACGCTATTCACATCAGTACTGTGGAAAGAAGTATGGCAAGAAGGCGGAATCAAGAGAAGGATCAGCGCGGCATTCTATCCTCAAACTGATGGACAAACTGAGCAGGCAAATGCGATACTGGGATAGTATCTAAGGGTATATGTCAACTAGGAACAAGACAATTTGGACGACTTGCTACATTTGGCAGAATTCGCATACAACAATGGAAAATGTGAATCAATTGGAATGTTACCATTCTATCCAAATACAATAAGACCTCCCAGATATCCAAATATTGATAATCTGCTAAGAGAAAATCATATAATGTCTGTAGACATCATACGATAACAAGATGTGATGGTAAGATCAATAACCAATGTACCGATAAGAGTAAAAGAATACTTTGATAGCAAATGAAAACCAAATCCACACTTACAATCAGCAAATATGGTGTAGTTACAAACCTACCATATCAAGACCATGAGATCATACAAAAAATCAAATCACAGAATAATGGGGATATGGAAAATACTAGCACAAATGGGGCCCAAGTCTTATAAATTGGACGTCTCACCCGGCATGAGAATCTACCTAATATTCTACATCTCACTTCAGAAACCATACAAAACGACCAAGTTCCCCCTCTAAAAAACCAACCAACCACTACCACCTCGGGAGATAAAGCGTTAAGAAGAATATGAAGTTGACAAGATTGTTGACACTCGTCGATACTACAGAAACCTCCAATCCTGGGCTAGGTAGACTGGTTATCCTCCAGAATATGAAAAAACTTAGTACCCAGCATACAACTTTAATAATGCTGCACACGACATTACCAAGTTCTATGAACCAGACCCATAAAAGCCAAGCACAATAGTGGATAACTATGAAACTCAAGCCCATCAGCAATGATGGAAAGCCTGTCACCTTAGATCCCATGAAGGGTGGGAAGATAGCTTAAAGATTATCAGGCCTACCTGTCGTGAATACTCAGGACTAATGGAGGCTGAGATATATGCTAAGGCAGAAGAAGTAAGAAAATCCTCATTGTAATGATCCCTCCTTAGATGGTTAGTTCTTGGCGACGGGGAATGATACTTCTCTTCTCTTTCATCTTCTTTCTTCATCTTACAATAGCACTAGGTCTCTGCCTTCATTGCTGATAGTAGAAGACCTCAGGCTTCTATTAGGAACACCTCTAGTAAGCTTTCTCTAACTCCGCTTCATGAAGAACTTTCCTTGGCGCAACAATAACATTGCAATAAAGATAAAGATTGGAAAGGTATTTTATATTTGTTAAAGTAATTTGTAGGAAAAGTACTTAGAATTCATCGAACTTTATTTAAACTCGTACCGCCAACACGGGCATATGATGAGCCCCTATTGGCACAGGTATACCGCTAACCGGTATACCACTAATTCCAAGCTAACTAAGTCTACGGCCTGGCACCCGCCATCCCCGAGTCATGCCCGCACGCGAACTAATTACAAGACCATCAAACAACCCAGCGCCTGTCCTGGTCCAAGTCCGTAGCTTCTCTGGTATAAAGCCAACCAGCACTAAGCTTAGCCAAAGCTGAGCAAAAGACCGACTCGACCAGGTTCCTCATCCAATAAACATAAAATCACTACCACCCAGTCTGAAAACTATCCCGCAAACCTCCTCCACCATAGAAAACCAACAAACACACAAATTAAACCTACAAGCAGCACAATGGTAGGGAGGAGGCAACCAACATGTCTACCTCTCGCAACCGCATGCCAGGCCGTCGACCCTATGAACCCACTCTGCCGGTTACCTCCGAAGAGTGTACTGGTGAGGAGGACCTGTACCAACTGCCTGTTCTCCAAACAAAAAACATCATAAATAAAGGAAATACATAGTGGTGGTAACAGACCAAACTGGTCAATGGGGCCAATCTCCCACCCATGGTGCCATGCCTCCTCCTGCCAGACCCATAGCCAAACTAAAGAAACCAAACAAACCCCACAAAACCCAGTGCAGATGACCTAAACAAGTCCAACCAGGTGGTCGCAACCCACTATCCGCACAGGTGGCCATCAGCCAGCCAGGCCACCGGGGGCCTTTACAGCACTTAGCAGCTGCACCTAACAGCTCCAGCTGGACTGAAAACACTTAATTAGACCTCGCCCAACCTGACGCAGGCCCAACTGGTTCTTGCAGGTACCTCTCCTCCCCCAATCAGCCCCACTCAAGCCCCACATGCCAGACGCCACAGAGCCCATCCAGCCCCACAGCCCCTCAGACAGATCAACCATCCGATAGCCACAGGACAGCCTATACCTAGTCCCACCAGGCAGCTACTGATCTTGGCCGCACTAACAGTGCCCTAACCCCCAACATCGTATAGCCAAGAGTGACCCACCAGCCACAGCTGGGAGCCACAAAGGAGGTAGGACCAACACCTGAAGGTACCGGCACCAGCCACACCATCCAACCCAGCTGAATTGAAGTCCAACAAAGCTGGAAAATAGTAAGCAGAGCCAGTAGAAGCAGGCTCCACAGGTCCAACGACAGGCACAGACCAAACAACGGATAAGAGGCACCCCCAGCTTATGCGAAGTGAAGGAGGAGGGCACACAAACAGAAGCAGACAAACAGAAGGTAGGCCACACTTGCAATGAATGATGCCGCCAACTACAATCCGTAACCAAACTACCCAAACATACAGACAACGTGAATGTCTGGCAGCCAATCATCCCACACCACCCCAGGAAGCCACAGTGGACCACACTAGGGGGTAAGATTTTTCAGTATCAAAGCCATCTCTACCGAGATGGGGAGGAGACACCAGACTGAATTACCGTAAATGCCACTAGGAAAAAAGCTCCAAGGAAACAGTGATAAACAACATAGTAGGATTCTAATCAGAGAAACGTAATGTAACAAGAAGGGGCCAGGCGGGTACCACCCTGCTACCTGAGGAATGATGCGGCCGGTACGACGGGTTAAACTTGGGAAGGTCAACAGTCTAACCCAAGGGGGTTTTGTATCGTGAAATCTAAGGACTCCATTAAAACCTAATTAGAAAAGTGAGCTGGCCCAAAGAACGACACGGGTGATACCTCCAAATACAAAGCTCAATCCCCCTAATCGAACGCGAAATCTGAGAGTAGACCATAGACAGAAAGCCGTAGACAATTTACCGAAAGGGGCTGGTAAGCGACCATGATAATGAGCTCGAAGTGACAGAATTGTGAGAAGCCATCAGGTGATAAAACTAGAAGCAAACAAGTAATCCGCCACGCAATGCCAACAGACCTCATCACCAAGAACCCTAGGAACTACTGCGCAAACTCAGATATCTCTTCCAGAATCCGAGGCATCAAGGCCCCTTGTGTGTGTGAAAGAAACACTTGGGGTGACGCGATGGCAAGAAGTAGGAAAAGTACTTAGAACAATGTGTGAAGCACCTATCCTCCTTGGCCGCATCAGCATCCTTATATAGTATTCTTCCAGCTCATAGTCATGTGACCCAAAGTGGTCACATGTGCGAAATCAAATCATAACAAACTAGTCATGTGACCAAGATTGTCACATGCTCAAAACCCATGACGTCATAATGAGGTCATGTGCAAAACTCATAAACTAATCATAACGCAATAAACAAGTTATATGACTCGACTGAGTCATATGCATGAAATCTATGACCTCATGATGAGGTCATGTGTGAAACATAAATCATATGTGCCAGGCCTAGCTTCAAGGCACACTCGCAAGGCATACTCGCCAGGCATACTCCCATAACTCATATTTGAACCATGTGTGAAAGCATCACAAATCCCACATATAACAAATCATATGACTCGAATGGGTCATATGTCTCAAACAATAACATACCTGTGACTCATAATCCTGTATCATGTGAAAGCTTTTTCCTCGCTAAGCCATATTCGTGACACTCATAGTATAATGTGCTCTCATAAATGGCCTGCTACGAGGACAGGTACCTGGTTCATATCCAGGACAAGGAAGGGGCAAACTATTAGCCTCAAGCATCATGAAAGAAGAACTCTTTTATCAAGGACAAACCACAAAAATGATACAGATGTCGCCACCATCGGTGGAACACTTCTGGGATGCAGTGTTACCAAGATAGATATCATCAACACAAATAGCTGATGGTTCGATGCTACAGGATACATCCAGTGTAATAGCATGATGAAGCTTCACACCGAACAACATGTGGCCTACCACAAGGAAATGGAAATGACAAGGGCAAAATTAGCGACGAGGCAGCGAGAGGATCAGGGGTGTGAAAAATCTGAAATCCTAATGGATCCAGATGTTAATGTGTTTCATTAACAGATTGTGGACCTCTATGAATTATTCTACATCACTGAAAACTCAATCACTGAACACTTTAATACCATTAGAATACAACTAATAAGGATTGAGGTCAGGAGTGACAAGCAAGAAATGGTGAGGCGCAAAGACAATAAAGAGCACAAAATGTTCACAAAGATATGGAAGGCAGTTCAAGGGATGAAAGGGGAAGTCCTGAAACTTGAGCCAAGAAGATAGAAATTTAAAGAAACTCGAGTTTGTGGAAGAGGAGGATTATAGTTACGAACCGGATTGTGACAAAGTAGATTGATCAGGAGGTATGACGTGTTTCACATGACTTACCCTTACACCACCATAGGAGTTTATTGTTATATGATAACTCATAATTGTGAGTCATATGATGTTATGACTTTCATGTATGACTCATATTTATAAGTCACAAGTCTGACGCATGTGATACATTTATTACACATAACTTGGGGTAACAATTATGATTGGTTTTGGTATGTTGCACCGTTGACTCCTAACAAGTCAACCAAGGATTGTACATCACTCACAATTATTAGTCATAGGATAAGGTGATGCGAAGGTATGAGTCATATAGGGTTAGGGTTGAGTAAGGTGTTGGTATAATAGTGAGGTTCAAGGACCTCCGGTACAGACTCCTCATGCAACCAGTTAAGTTCTTTTCTGTACTACCAAGACCAATTAATACTTGACACACGCTTTGCGTAATGTTACTTGAGAAAGAGATCTCACTTACAAGAAGTAATGCAGATAGGGTATTATCTTTGTCATCCGAAGTGATAGTGATAATAGAAACTCTCTAAGCTATCGAGATATCAGAGAAATTGAAGTGGTAAGGTCATTACCTGTTGAAGAACTAAGTATCGAGGAGCAGCATCATTACAGTAGCGTTCCTCCTCCCATTACTGTTATGCAGACAGGTTCGATATTAAGGTTCATTATGCTTGATTTTGTTAGGTCTGTTGTACTCTGAATTCCTAGAATACTGGTTCCAAGTTGATGTCCCATTCTAGAGCTTGTCATTGCAGTTATGTTGTTATTAGAAATACCAGGATCTGATATCCAGAAGTCACCCTAAGTAGGGTAGCCTTATCCAGAATCGGAATCTCTGGTCTTCAACACCCCTCTGGCCCTCTTACGGGACCCACACGTCATCATACATATTAACCTCAATTGCGTCCTGTGACTATAATACCACACAGCTAAAGGTGTCAGATTACCACCATATACATCGCTACCGTCTGTCTGACCGGATCCTGTTCGCATGATATATAGGAGGGGACCTTCGGCTAGGTCTGAGAAGTGAAATGGAGTGGATCCACCAACCACTCAAAATGTTACTAGGCTTCAGAAATGTGATACTTTTGGTATAGTCCGTAGGTAACAGGACGTTTCTGCATACCGAGATGGTATGAAATGGTAAAGGATCTCAATAAGAGATCAATACATTCACACCCAGCCTACAATATCAAGAAGAGTCTAGAACTCCGAGAAACACTACTATAGAAGTTATTAGACTTCATGAAGTGTTGTAACCAGGTTTAGTAACATGTTGTAGTTACAAAGACAACTTCTTATACTACAAAGGTGATTGAAATCCTGCTACCTAAAAGCAACCAAGGGTTGCTGACCAATGGAATAATTATCAACTCGATAGAATAGCTTTCTGTGAGTTAGTGGGAAGCCTTCTGGAAGACATTTATTGGTTGGGTAGGGAGTTATGCAGGTTTAAAGTCAGATGACCAAGAAAGGTTGCAATTACGTCAACCTTCACAGATACAACCTGCATGTGAAACTGATCATTTCTTCAATAACGAAGACCATTGGAGCCAACTCAGTTCAACTTGAGAACTAGGCCACAAGTTTAGAGATTCTAAAGATTGGATAACTACTATTGGGAACAGTATGGTTCCGAGTTAGTTTTATCATAATTAGCAAAGAGGGTGTGGTGAATTTCAGAATCTCCTGATGTTTGCACCTTTCAAGAATACCCGACGTTGCAAGTTATAATCAAAAAGATACATAGTGGGATGATAAATAGAAGTAGCCCACGAACACTCAGACGCGGAATATAAATATCGTAGTGCCTCCCAAAGCTTTAGACATCATGCAGCAACAGAGAAGAGACCTTAACAATATAATATTGTTTTTATGATTCTATCTTACTTGACCAAATTTACTTTGCCCTCAGTAGTCATAAATGAAAGGAGTGAACTCAAGCCTTCCTAGACAATCTCTGTCTATAGAAACAAATTGTGATTGGCCTAGACAATCCTGAAGTCTGTCAGATTTTCTCTGCCTAACAGTTGTTACCCCCTCATGGTGCTCTTATCACACATCCTGTTTCACTAATTTGGTGACTATTTCCTGGTTTATCATTTCTTGAATTATACAGACGTTTTCTTCTACTATATTACACGGTCATAACACAATGGTTATATCACATATATCTGGTCATTCTAGCAATCATTGCTAGACAAGTTGAAACATCCTACCATATTTGACCTATGACTATTCCTACCTTACCAGCAAGTATTGTGAGGTCTTTTGCATGGGTACTAGGGCATGATGTGTAGGATATTGAAATGGGAGAGGAGACTCTGAAGAATGGGGGAATACTGGAAGCTGTACCTACTTGTACTATGAAAGGTTTATTGAGAGCTGGCAGAATAGAAGACAAATGACTAATGATTGTGGAATGATTATCTCCCAAGGTATACGTTGGTTCCCAAGGAGTGATCTACTTAGGAGGTTGTGCCATATGTTTTGCTTATTTGCAAGCTTCTTATTTTACTTATATGCTGACTATAAAGCCGACATTTTCAGATATTTCCATTTGTAAAGAATATGTAGCAGGACAATAAGTATCTTGGCTACATCGTGTGGTAGGAGGCGGTTGGTAGATCGGTAGAGAGTCTTGGTAACAAGAAAATCTAACAATATACTATTAGGTAGAGACATCCTGGATAGACTTAGAGTTGTCTAGGCAAGCCAATATTCATTATTGAAGATAGAGATTGTCTAAGAAGGCTCGAACTATACTTTTTTCATTTAAGAATACTAAGCATAAGGTAAAGTTCTAATGGGGGCTCCCTTCGGGAAGATGAATCCCGAAGTTGCAACTACACTAAAATAAAGTCTTCTGCAAAGATAAATAAATATTATAAATGTCAAAATCTCAACAGTAGAGTTTGAAGAAACAAAATACTAAAACTTAATATCATTATGCCACAGCTTTACTCAATTAAGTCTTAATCACAAGAGGTCGTTGATTGCCAGAGTAGAGGAGAACTCATATATATTTAAGTAAATTTCATATATTGCCAGTTGCTCCCCATCACTACTCAGCATTTGTGAGCACCCAACTCCCTGGGGCTGCCCGGCCAACCTCTACACGTCCGACCAAAGATTCTCCATAATGAACTAGACTACTCTGTGGTTTTCTACCATACATACAATAGAAGTCTGTTAGTAACTGCATCTACAATACAACTGCAGGAGTAAAAAACTCTTCATATCAGGAACATGTCAGTGGCAAACAGCAATGCTCCAGCAGATATAATACCAAGTATGGAACTCTCTACCCATATACACTTAGTCTTCTACAAGCATCTGCAGCCCATGAACATCTATCTGGTTCTACTTTATTCTATATCATTCCAGATGATGGCCACGTAGCTCTCCCAATAGATCTCTTCCGAGGTTGACTACCAGTAGGCACTATCCACTGTCAGCCCTCCTAGAAGTAGCTCTTATCATAACCTCAGACTAGTGTCTCAGAGTCCTTAACAATTCTCTAATACTATTATACATTTGAGGCTACAGACTTCAGTTTACCTCAACTACTGACATCTGGTAACCTTATATACAACCTCTGACTTCAAAGTTGTATTACTCCATCAGTTCTGGTTTGTTTTACATGAAACCATCTGGGGACCATTCTCCAGGCTCTTCTCTACCACTCATATATCCTACGGACGGCCTTCAGTTGGACTGACAGCATGAGTGTTTATGGTATAAGAGGAGCATCTCTACTTGAAGACTGTTTCTAGGCTTACAGTAACTCTCCTAGCTGTAGCCCATAATGCTAGAGAGCTATAACAGGACCAGGGGAAGGTGTTAGCCACTATACCTCCAAGTTACAGAGTGTTTGGAGCTCAACTGGTTGTGCTGGAGTGATCCCATAATAAACAATCTAGGGTAACTTGGCTCCGTAGCAGGGTAACCCATGGCCCAAGGCAGGGTAATTTTGGTCTGAAGAAAGGGTAACAGCATCCTGACGTATCCTACAGAGTAGGATAACTCTACTCAGACCCACTGTTGTGCAATTCATGGTAATCCCCAAATTGAGTACTTCGGTTACCATACTCCATAGGATAACCACCTCTTACTAGTACCTCCGTACTTCTTAGTATGTTATAGTATGTCCAACTGAGATACCTGACCAATGGTACCTCTACTCAGTAGACTCTGGTCTACTACTATTCCTACCACTATAGTTTTCTAACACCAGTATGAATATACGTTTGGCTAATTGTAATACTACTCAATGGAGTCTCGTTACTACAGTAGATACAGCAGAATAGAATCATCAGAACAATATTATATTATTCAGGGCTCTTCTCCATTGCTTGATGATATTGAAAAACTTGGGAGGCACTTTGATATTTATATTCCGTGTCTTTATGTTTTTAGACTACTTTTATCTATTATACCAACTAGGTACCTTTCTGGTTATAACTCGTAATGTTGGATATTATTCATTTGTCCAAACACCAGGAGACCCTGAAAATCACCACACCCTCTTTGGCAATTATGATATTGCTAACCAGAAAATATATTATTCCAAATAGTAATTAATTGATCTTTATTGTCTTGAGAATTTTGGACTAGTTTTTGAGTTGAATTAAGTTGGCCCTAATTGTCTTCATCATCAATGAAACTATAAGTTTCATTTGCAGGTTGTATCTGTTAAGATAATTGTCTTTACTACCTTTCGAGATTGTATAACCTTGAACATCTAGACCACCGATTATAATACATAGATATCTACTAGTGGACTTCCAACTAATTCATGTGAAGCCATTCTAGCGGATTGGCAGATCATGACTTGGTCGGCAATGCTTAATTACTCTAAGTAATAGGGTTTCAGTAGTTGTTCTCATATTATAATTCATTATGGCAATAACAATACATTCCAGGGCCCTGTTAGATGTAATGATCCCTCTTGGATAGTTAGTTCTTGGCGAGGGGGAACAATACTTCTATTCTTCTTCATCTTCTTTCTTCGTCTGAAGATAGCACTAGGCCTCTGCCTACATTACCGATAGTACAAGACCTTTGTCTTCTATCGGAAATGCCTATCATAAGCTTTCTCTAACTCTTCTGCATGAAGAGTTCTTCTTGGCGTAACGATATTGTGGCAATAAAGATAGAGATTGTAAAAGTGTTTTAGATTTGTTAAAGTAATAAGTAGGAAAAGTACTTAGAATTCAATCTAATTGTATTTAAACTGGTACCGCCAGCACTGGCATACAACGAGCCGCAGGGCCAGGCCCCCAGGTTGTCGTATCCCGAATACAACTAACTATGGACTAACTAAATTTTCAACTCCGTACCTCAAACATGCCTGCGTCATGCCCCAACATAAACACTAAATACAAAGCCATCAATGGTAAAGAAAAGTCCTGCTGAGCCCAGCCTACCTGCCAGCCAAGTTACTCATACAAAAGACAAAAATTCACTACCGTCACCTAAATATGACCCTGCGATATCCTCCTTCACAGTAGAAACCCAGCCGAGTGCCCCCACTCAATGATCCCAGGATACCCCACCAACCGCACTGGCACCTATCGCTATTCTTAAAAAAAAGAAACACCCAATACCCAAACGTGTAGTCCCAAGGGAAAGCCGACTTATAGGGCGAGGGCTCCCTAGCCAAGGGGGTATGAACCATCGTAAAGAATCAGGGAGGCACCACACTGGCAGCGTAGTTCAAAAACCTAGACAGAAGTAGCCTGAGAGATATATTCCCCAAGCCGTCGACACTTGACCGAACATGCCCAGGTATTCAACTCCTCCTTCAACTCCTCAGCTCGCTCCGCAAACAGCAAATCCACCACGTACTGTGTAGGAGCTGGTTTGCGGTAGCATATTGGCGAAGGTGATGACCCTTCCCAGTTGGTGACAAGCGGCACAGGTGAGGTCTGGTCTTGTTTGACCCGCCGCTTCTTGTTTTTCTTCTTCTTCCCACCCCCAGGTGCAGGTCTAGCAACAGGAGTGGATGGGCTGCCCTGATGACCACCCACTGCTACAGGGGGGACGCCACTAAAGGCATTACCCACACCAGCCATGGGCTCAACTACAGATGATCCAGGCACCTTCCCCCCCGAAGGGGGTGATACCACCACCACTGGTGCCAACATACTAGAATCCACCTTACCCACACCTGGAGCCAGCGCCTCAACTAGACCTAACAAATAAGGAACTGATCCACCCACACCACCATCCATAACCAAAGCTGCAGGAGGAGACGGGATAACCGGTGGCACAACATTCCCCCGAAAGAGCTCCTCTGCTGGACTCTAAGAATTCTCAGAGTCGAGCCCACCTCCCTTAACTGAGACCACCATAGTAACCGAGGCAACCGAGGAGACAGGTGAAGAGAGGATAACAGTAGAAGCATCAGCTGCCAGAATCATGACCTAACCGCGAACTGTATCGTGTTCAGAGGTCAGGGTAGCTGACAAGGTAGATATCGTGTTCTCAGCATAATGAAATCACCGAGAAAGGATGGAGATGTGATGCCAAAGGGGAGAGACTTCAGCCTCTAGGGCGAAGTTCTTCGTGACAGCATGAGACAGAACCACTGACGAACATAAAGTAGACATGCTGGAGGAGGTGGAAGCTCGGTTAGCCATTGCAACCAGGAGGAGGCAACTGTAGTAAACAACCAAAATAATAAGTAGAAGGAAGAAAAAACTTCAAGCAGACGTAGGAGGAGATATAGTAATGAAGCCCCCAAAATGTGTTCGAAGTTAAAGACTTGAAGCCCATCATGAGATAGAAATCAAGGGCTCTGATTGGATCGACACTGAACCTTCACATCCGACATGGGGTGAAAGAAGGAGGAAAAGTACTTAGAATTGAATCTAATTTTATTTATACTAGTACCGCCAACACTGGCATACGACTAGTCTCCCCCACACCCCATAAAACAAACTATCTAAAATACACTACCATGGACCATTCCACCTCGCAGCTACTCCTCCCAAACAAAAATCCAAAAATCACTACCTAAGCGGGCTCACAGGCGCTCGCAGCGTCTAGTGCTGCTACAGATTAACGTGTCTTCTCACCTTGCTACCCAACCACCGTCTCAGACCCTCACCCCTATCCGCCGCCATCACAATTTGATCCACATACTCAACAAAGGAAACCTACAGTCTATTCCAACATCCCTCTGTCCTCTTGTAATGCAACCCAATGTCCAAATATTCTTCTGCCAGTACTAGACCACAAAAGGAGCAGCAGGATTCCTTCAGCATCCTGTTCACCTTAAACCACCTCAAAACCACCGATGTCGGTGTTGCCAGGTTCAGCTCGTCCTCCTGCAGATTCTGAGAATACCAAAATCAATTATGACATATCCGTAAGTACTGGTGGCATCTCTCGAAGTGCTCCCCGAAGGTGGCGCATTTCTTGGTGGCCATAGCGCAATGGCAGTACCACAACAAGGACATTGGCATTGTCGTTGGTCAAGTAAAAAGAACCACTTCTTCGACAGTGTCACCTCGCATGGCAAAACGCAGCCACTACTATCGTGTCTCTTCTCTCACTGGGTACAGGTCGTAGGATCTCCTATCAACACCGTCCCGCCATTTCTCTCCACCATTAGTGTGCCTTCAAAGGGATTAGCTGCCACCACCAATTCCCCAAATTCACCAATCCAACATGGCGAGGGATTCCCAGACCCAGCCACTGATGATCCGTTCACCAACGCTTCCACCTCAGGACCGCCAAATCCTTATACAAGTCTTCATTAGCAGGGCATCCTGGAGCATAACAGAGGCACTCAGTCCAGTGGTGTCTGCCTTGCCTCCCTTCACAACTGTCATGGCCGACCATGCCTGTCCCATTGCGGATCCTTAACAAAACGTAGGAATCTATGTGGGTCAGGCCATGAAGGTGCCAGGGTGCTTTCGGTTCCCAGGCATAGGACTCGTGCTCTTCACTAATGTGCCAGGTCCCACATTCTTCCTTACGCAGTTCCCTAGCCAGGGCCGCATGACTCATCACAAAGCTAACCCCTTTACAAAGCAGGGAGCGCAAAGGGCGTCTGAGACAGGACTTAGCCTTCATGTCAACCATCACATTGCCCTCAATACCTATGCAGACGGGGACTCAACCAAAGCTAACCCGTGAGAATCCATTCAACAGGGGTACCATTACCAGCCACCGCTCAGCCTAGTCACCATCTGAAAAGATGTTGTCAACCATGATGAGGGCTGGCTGTTAGGCGGAGACAACGTGATAGACTTCACGATTGTCTAGGCCAATCGAGATTTGTTTTTATAAACGAAGATTGTCTAGAAAGGCTTGGACCTGACTCGTTTTGTTTATGACTACTAGGAGCGAAGTAAAGTAGGTAAAGTAGGGTAGAATCCTAAAAACATTATATTGTTAAGGTCTCATCTCCGTTACTTGATAATGTGTAAAGCTTGGGAGGCACTGCAATATTTATATTCCATGTCTGAGTGTTCGCGGACTACATCTATTTATCATACAACTATGTACTTTTTCAATTGGAATTTGGAACATTGAGTTTCCTTCCCAGGTGCGAATACCTGTGGACCCTGAAAACCATCACATCCTATTTGGTAATTACGATATTTCTTCTTAGGAAACGTACTGTCCCCAATAGTAATATCCCGATTAGCAGAGTTTTTAGACTTATGGCCTAGTTCTTAAGTCGAACTGAGTTGGCTCCAATTGTCTTCGCCATTGATAAAATGATCAGCCTTATCCACAGCTATATCTCCAAAAATGGTCATTATTACAACCATCGTAGGTCATTTGACTCCGATCCTTTGTAACTCCATACCCAAGAATTTGATTTTCTTTGGATAACTTCCTATTAACTCGCAGGAAGCTACTCCACTAGACTGGTAATTAATCCCTCGGTCGGCAACACTTGGTTGCTCCATGGGTAGTGGGTTTCAGTAACTATTGTAGTATGGAGAATTACCCCATAGCTACGATGTGTTCCGAAACCCAGTTGCAACACTTGGTGAAGTTCGTTGGCTTCTTTGGTAGTGTCTTTTGGAGTTCTAGACTCTTCTGGTGTATGTAATTGTATTGGTCTCTAGTAGAGATCCTTTACCATGTGATACCAACTCTTTGTACGAAATTGTCCCGTTACTTACAGCCCATACCAAAGGTGTCATGTCTTTGAAGCGATGCAACTCTCTGCATAGTTGACCGAATTACTCTGTTCAACTTCTCAGGCCTAGCCGAGGGTCCCCTCTCATATATCATGCGAACTGGGTCCTGTCGGATGGACGGCGACAATGTATTGGGTGTTATTCTAACACCTTCAATTCTGTGGTAATATAGCCACAGGACGCAACTGAGATTGATATATATGATGACTTGCGGGCCCCGTAAGGGAGCCGGAGGGGGGTGCTGGAGACCAGAGATTCCGATTTCAAGTGGAGTTACCCTACTTAGGGTGGTTCCGAGGTACAGGTTCTGGTATTCCTAACACGGGCACACAATCCAAGAAGACATTAACTGGTCGTCTCTTGGCGATATCCTGTGCATGCCGCAGGGTACACACTAAAGCAAACAACTCGCATTCCACAATGCTCTACGATGGAGGAACCGAGCACCGATCAACACTGGTCAAGCACCTCTCTCAAATACCGTCTGGGCTACACCAGCCCCTTCAGAGCACTTGGACCCATTCATCTATATAACCACATCCGAAGATGTACAGAGGGCCGAGTCCAACACTGGGTGGCATGCAGCCATTATCGCCTTGCCTTTCCCAATTGAGACTGTTGGATGACAGATGCGCTCCTTCTCCGAAGTCTGCCGATGCGCCACCTTACCCTCCTTCTTCTACTGTAGTCGGATTTCTCCATAGTATGGATGCTGGTCACAGTACCAGTAATTGTTGAACCGACTATAACACCTTCTTTGCAGGTATCTTCCCTGAACAGAGACTGGCGGCATCCCGAACTCAGCTAGCAGTCTGTTGTTTGCCAACCTCATAGGCATTCGAAATACTGATCGGAGGCAGTTGTTAACGTGGACCTGAATCTGCTTCACATATGATGCATGGTCAGTTATAAACTCATGTCCATAGTAGACAGTCGGAAGGTAGACTGCCTGTACCAAGCAGTAAGTCTCCCACGCCCCTAGCTCACCAACACTTCCAAACCTTCTCCCCAATGCCGAAATCCTACTCCTATCACCCAATCCCCTTTCCAACCAATACTTTACATGAGAGGAAAAATTAAGAAATACATTAAACCTATACCCAAGAACCTGTGAGTCCTCTGAAGGCAACACCATTTCTCCTAATAATTCTATTCCTTCCCATGCCTTATTTCCAAACCCAATCCACTGAGTCTTGAGGGCAGTGAACCCCATTCTCCTGGCTCTGGCTATGCAGTCAGAGTCTGCCAATATCTTTCCCGCATGGTATTGGGTGGTTATACATGAGACCGCCGCTACCATAATGACTCAGTCATCGACATACAAGACTACCAACTGACGTACACTAGGAGAGTATCTCATGCGTGGCCTGAATATATCCACCACATACCCTTCAGAAAAAGAATGGGCAAAGGGGTGAGCCCTGAGGCATGCCTTTACTGACATGGTAAGGGCGAGAGACGCATCCGTTGAAGCGAAACCATACTGATGGACAGGAGGCCCACCGTTGGATCCATTGGCAAAGGTATACAGGGCACCCCCTAGTCACCAGAACATCTGACAGGAGATCGATATCAATGTTATCAAACCCCCCTTCCACATCCATTGATAAGATCAGTCTTTTGTACCCCTCGTTATGTCGTAGGAATTCAAAGACTACCACTACGGCATCATGAACGCCCTTCTTACATCGAGATCCAAACTGTGTTTCACCCAGATCAAGGCAGGTGGGGAGTCTCAACAGGACAACGCGTTCTGCAACCTTCGCTGGTATCGGCTGGAGGTGTATCATTCTCCAGGATTTCACGACATCTTACCTGGGTTTGTCCAGTTTAGGTATGAGTACTACTTCAGTCTTATGCCAGTCAGAGATATCGTTCCGCAGCCCGTAGTGTACCAGGTGCCTCCATGTTGTCGTATCTCTTCGTTTCCAAACCAGTAGGAAGGGATAGCCAATATCATCCTCGCCTGGGCCTGTATTCACAGGTGACGTAGTAAGGGCAACTTCCATTTCTTGAGCACTGTCCATTACGATCTCCAAATCCTTCCAAGGGGTGGGGTCGACAGGAGACAACTGCTGTGCAATTAGGTCACTAGTATCTGAATGTATAGTAGCATAGGACTCATCTGTTCATGCCATGGAGGGGAGGGTTCGCTTATGTTCCAACTTCCTTGCCAACCTAAAAAAATCTGGGTCTTGGCTCTCAGCTATTTTTTCTCTGATTTGTTCGAATCTAGCCCTTAGCAGACATGCTCTGTATATACATCGGGCCAATTTATAGTCCTCCATCCCCTCTGCCTTGCATTTAGAGTATCGATGTAGCGGGGCCACATCTAACCTCATCCTGTCCAACTCGGGTGTCTACCACTTACACTGACCTCTGTCAATGGAGGCCCGTGGGAGTGCATCTACCACTCATCTCACCCCTTCCCACAACATTCCATCTTCCATCTCTTGCAGAGCGTCCAACTGTTTCCCAACCTTTTCCCAGACTACCTACTTCCAGGCTTGCCTCCTACGTATGATATTATCAGGGAGGTCGATTGCCAATTTCAGGGCTTGAGCACTATGCTCACAGCCAGCGGCGTCGAGGTATCGATGCCTGACATATGGTGCCCGGTATAGGCAAAGGTCAATTGGGGAAACCTCCCGAAAGGTTGGTACCGTTGGGGGAACCATGTTCATATCGTGCATTGGAGTCATGAACCACTGATTTAGCCACCCTCCACCCGTATTGTTGTTGTCTGCATTGGGGTCTCAATCTTGGTGTCTGGCATTGAAGTCACCAAACACGATATCTGGTTCCCTGAGTTCGTCCAACCTGCCAACAAATTGGTCTTTGGTGTAACTGGACCGCAATTAGACTCCTGTATGTACCTTCTTCACCCTCTGCTCCCAACAGCCAATACTGGCACTTCTCTCTCCATGCCCTACCATCTCAAACATCCCACAAATATGGGATCTAATAAATATCTCAACAACCGACTTCTTAATAAAGGAAAGCCAATCCCACCCATCAACATCTATAGGTACATGCAACCCCTCCAGAATTACCAGTGGTTGAATGATAAAAAACAAATCCACAAAGGAAAGAAAATCAAATGCCAGCACCTGATTCTGACTACTCCTCCCCACATTTAATGCCATTATCGTAATAAGCATTAAAAGAGGGCTTCAACTGATCCACTCGGGCCACAAGGGCCAGAGGCATAAGGGGCACCACTATCCTGCTCCCTGGTGGTCCAACAAGTATCTTCCCAGTGGGGTTTTGAAGTGCCTGTAGTTTTCAAAATCCCATGCGCTGGTGATGAGTAGGGGCATTCAGGTTCCTTACCCTTGGCCTTATCCGACTTCTGACAGGGTCCTTCATCTTCCTTGTCGCTACTAATCTGGACCAGTCATGGTGTGGAGGACCTTCCCCGACTGCGCCATCATCTTCAGGTCCTCCTCGTCTGAATTCCCTCTTGTTCCGGTTCCTTAGCAGGTTCCGTTGGTAGGGACACCTCTTGATTAGAACTCGGAGATGATGGAGCTGGGGGTGACGACCCGACTCCTGGGCACTGCTTGTATCCAGTAAAATGGTCTATCCAGTTACAAAGCCAACATTGTCTCCTAGTGTATCCACAGGCCTGGCTCACACCTCCTAGGCATCAAAGCTTGCTGCACATATATGCCCAAGAGAAATGTACTCCAAAACAGAATCAACAGCGGGGTGGGTTACTACACCTGGCCTCAAAGTGGCCAGTCTCCAGACACTTACCACAAACCTGTAAGGGTCTGGGTTCTTCAAACACCCGAACCTTGCGGGCTCCACCTCTCAACCAAATCTTTCCCTTGGCCAACCTTTCCCTGATGGCCTCGTTTCTTTCGACCACAAAATCGGTACAACATGTTGTAGCATTAACCTGCCTCATGGCGTGGATGGATCCCATAATATCTGGCCTGGACACCATTACTACACCAGTGTTGGATTGTTTCAGGTCAGTGTGAAGGCCATCGAAAGCTGCGCTTCCGGTCTATCCCTCAACCCTCCATATTGATCCTCGTCCTATGTTAGCAAGCAAGTTACCAGACACATAAATCTTCATCATTTCCAAATTCCTCTGAAACTCAAACTCCAGTAGTGACAATTCTCTAAGTAGGTCGAGCCTAGCCTTGTCGAGCTGGTTGCTTAATTCGGTAACAGAATGCCCTGCCTGGCTCAACAAGATACAACCAATCTCAGGCCAGATAAGCCAAGCACGGATGTGCCTGGCATTGCCTCAAATCTTTCCCTGATTTAAAAAGGTCCTGTTGATCCGATTCTGAATTGCCTCAATGTCCACGACTTCTAGTAGGGCCACTTGTTTGCACCTGGTGAATCGTATAGTAATATGCCTTCCGCGGGTATCTGGGGTCGGTGATGACTGTGGTGGTACCGCTACTGAGTTGAGTGGGTCGGGAGGTCTCTGTGGAACCCGTGGGTACTCCAGTTGCATCGAAGCTCTTGTTACCTTGATGCTGGCCATGGACACAGGTCCTGACTGAGCTGGCATAGTACCAGGTATACTAGCAACAGGAGCCAGTTCCTGCCTGTCAGGGTTCTTCTCCTGAGTCTTGGCTGGGGTCGCTATTTCCTTCTCGCTACCAGATCCACTGGCAGCTTTTCTCCTCCTTCTGGCAGCACCACTCAGGCACCTACCACATCTTCTACCTCTTCTTTTTTCCTCTTCCTCCCCATCCTCTTTTTTCCAGTGCACCGACTTCCCTTCTTCCCCACGAGCCATATATAGAGTCACCCCTGCTTCAATGCCGGAGCTCCCACTACTAGACTGGTGGAAGGAGGTTGCTGATGTGGGGCGGGTTGAGGATGTCTGCTATTTTTAAGTAGTGGGAGGCTTGGACACGTATGCCATTCTTTTCACTACCCCCGTGAAGAGGGCCTTAGCTGTAGGAGCCCCCATAGCAGTTTCCTTTTCTTTAACGGGGACAGGGGGTGATGTAGTTCCCAACACTGTAAATCTGGTATTGCCGGACACCACTGAAGAAGATCGGCGGTGGGGAGGCAACTTACCTCGTAGTGTCTCTATCTCTTTCCCTTGCTTGCGAACCATATCTGTTAGAGCCTTTACTGCCCATTCCAGCAGGTGTTCCCGGCTCAAGTAGTTTACTCCGCCCTCTGGTCCTTCATTGCCAAACGTGGTGCCATTGTTCATCCATGTCTGGACATCATGCACAGGGTCATCCACAATTGACCCGGATTGCGAGGAGAGGAGGGGCTGAGTGTTGCCAGAGCGGATCTCCTCTAACCCTTCTAACTTGGATCGAATTATACTATCTGAGTACAGTCCCGAAGAGGGAGTCCTGCCTGCATCAAGCATCTCTCATACTCCTGACATAATTAAATCCACCTGGGCCACAGCGGCATCATCTTTCTCAGGTTGGGTATCCGGAAGGTGAACCTCTAATGGTGTCTGGGCCTCGTAAGAGACCTCCCGGGAACTCGATAGCTATCCTTCCTGCAAGCCCCACACTTTATGCACCAGTGGTGCCGACGCCATTGCCGGAGAGGAGGCATGTATGCTGTCGCCCAGTCCAGTCGCTTCGGAGTTGCCACCCTCTTCCAAATCTATGGGAGTGTCTCGAGCAGGATGTCTTCGGTTACCAGAGGAGATGGGGAATGCGTTGTAGTCTCAGTGGTCGACGGGAGACTCATAGGTGGAGAATTGGCCAAGCGCCTGTGATGTACATCCAGGGGCAGGCTGAGAAGAGCGGGAACGATCTGTTTTTTCCGGCCTTCATCAACATTGATGGCCCTCAAAAATTGTGGTCACAGAGCTGGCACAGCAGATCTTTTGGCGGGAGATGCTGACGCATACAATGTCTCGTCCCAGCAGTAGGGGGGTTGTAATCCTTATCTTCAGGGTCATCTAATCTGAACTTTGGGGTCTCATAGAGAGCCCTTTCTCCAGATGACATCCTGGCTGGAAAGGATGGAGTGGATGAGCCAGCCTTGTATGCTGTTAGGCGGAGACAACTTGATAGACTTCAAGATTGTCTAGGCCAATTGAGATTCATTTCTGTAGACGGAGAGTGTCTAGGAAGGCTCAGACTTCGCTCGTTTCGTTTATGACTACTAGGAGCGAAGTAAAGTAAAGTAGGTAGAATCGTAAAAACAATATTATATTGTTAAGGTCTGTTCTCCGTTGCTTGATGATGTCTAAAGCTTGGGAGGCACTTTGATATTTATATTCCACGTCTGAGTGTTCGCGGACTACATCTATTTATCATACAACTATGTACTTCTTCAATCGTAATTCACAATGTCGAGTTTTCTTCCAAGGTGCGAACACCAGTAGACCCTGAAAACCATCACACCCTCTTTGGTAATTACAATATTTCTTCTTAGGAAACATACTATCCCCAATAGTAATATCCCGATGAGCAGAGCCTTTAGACTTATGGCCTAGTCCTTAAGTTGAACTGAGTTGGCTCCAATTGTCTTCACCATTGATAAAATGATCAGTCTTATCCATGGCTATATCTGCAAGGGTGGTCGTTATTACAACCATCCTAGGTTATTTGATTCCAACATTTTGTAACTCCATACCCAACTGATAGACTTTCTTTAGATGACTTCCTATTTACTCACAGGAAGCCACTCCACTAGATTGTTAATTAATCCCTCCGTTGGCAACCTTTGGATGCTCTCTGGGTAGTAGGTTTCAGTAACCATTGTAGTATTTGAGAATCACTGTAACGATCCCCTTTCAGATAGTTAGTTCTTTGCGATGGGCAACGATACTTACCTTTTCTTTCCCTTTCTTTCCTTGTCTTACGATAGCTCAAGGCCTATGCCTATGTTACCGATAGTACAAGACCTTTGTCTTCTATCGGAGACACCTATCGTCAGCTTTCTCTAACTCGTCTTCGTAACGAGTGCTTCTTGGTGTAATGATAATATTGTAATAAGGATAAAGATCATAAAGGTGTTTTATATTTGTTAAAGTAATATGTAGGAAAAGTACTTAGAACAAAGCGTGAAGAACCTATCTTCCACGGCCGCATCGGCCTCCTTATATAGTGTTCTTCCCGCCTTTAATCATGTGACCTAAAGTGGTCATATGTGCAAAACCAAATCAAAACAAACTAGTCATGTGACCAAAGTGATCACATGTTCAAAACCCATGACCTTATAGCGAGGTCATGTGCAAAACTCATAAACCAATCATAACGCAATAAACAAGTCATATGACTCGACTGAGTCATATGCACGAAGCCCATGACATCATAATGAGGTCATGTGCGAAACATAAATAAGATGCGCAAGGCTTGCCCGTAAGGCATACTCGTAAGGCATACTCGTCAGGTGCATGTCCCATGACTCATACTTGAGCCATGTGCGAAAGCATCACAAATCCCACACATAACTAATCATACACCCCGAATAGGTTATATGCGTGAAACAATAACATACCTGTGACTCATAACCATGAGTCACGTGAAAACCCTTTCCTCACTAAGCCATGTTTGTGACATTAGCTCCCCTCCTCCTAAGCCTGAGTCCCATCAGGCTTTTTCTCCCAGTTTCAATGTTTCCCGTCCTGCCGAGTGCATGGTCCTTCTCAGCTGGTGGAACTTTTCGTCTGCCGTCCTCCATCTGACCCTTACCGATTCCAAAGTCAGATTCACCATCTCAATCGTTTGCCGCTGGTTGTTGTTCAGCTATCTAAGCTGGGCGATCGTTTTGTTGTTTACCGAAATTCTGGCCTCGGCTTGGCCCAGTTGTTCTCGTAGTCCCCGAATCTGCCTTTGTAGGCTTTTGACATCCGGTTCCGTGTCTGCCGAGGGGTTTTGGGCCCCTCCCTCCTTGGACCGCGTCCTCGCGGCCCATGCCTTTCTGGCATCTTCTCCTTCCAACTCTTTTCTGCTCCCATCCTTCTGCAGGTATAATCCCGCAGATATTTTTTGTGCCCTGTGCATCCTGCATCCATTTATGAAGCATTGTTGCCAATGCTTTAGAACGTGGTCCGGGCGTGGGCCACGCTTCCGACATTCCCTTGGGAAATATCCCGAGCCTTCTTTGTCGCCAAAGTGTGTTTGGCAACCGAGGTCGTAGCATACCGTCCATGACATGGCGTTATGGCCTGCTTGTTTTTCCCGTTCCTTGAGTTCTTCGTTGGTTGGCCCCATGAATGAGTATTCGGAGCTGGTGGGTGTGGTTTGGCGGGGGGTATCACCCCAGCCCTCGTGTTACTGCAATGGCGCGGGAGGCTTTCCTTCGCTTTTGTCTTCGTTGAAAGTGATCGTCACCTGGGCCGGGCTTCCCTGGGTATCGCTGGTAGAAGGTTGTGATGGCATCTTGTACGTTTTCGAAGTTGTGTGTGAAGTACCAAGTTTTATCATATTCAGGAGAATATCCTGTCCACTTGGCTCGGTATTGGAGGTGACCGTGGAAGCAGCGGGAATCGACTATTTCGTCGAGCTCGTATTCTGGTTCTCCGTCGAGTTCGATCGGAGGGGGAGGAATAATTGTTTGTGAAGGAAATTTATTGTCGTTGTGTAATTCGAGGAGTGAGATGTGGAATGTATTGTGTATTCGCATTGAGGGGGGAAGGTCGAGTTTATAAGCTCGGCTGTCCACTTTTCCCAATATCCTGAAGGGTCCAATTTTCTTTTAGTCCAGGTTCTTTGATGGTCGTGTCGTATGGATATTGCGTGGTATTAGCCATACCATGTTTGCTGGTTGTATGTTTGGATCCGGTCTTCGGTGCTTATTATATTGTTCTTTTTGCTGTTGTTGCGCTTGACTCATCTCGTATTGTAAGGTTTCGTGTAGTTTTCCCATATCTGCTTTTTCCGGTATCACATCATTAATCGTATGATATGTGGTCTGACTTTGTGGATGTTGTCCGTAATTTGCGAAGAAGGGTGTCGTGCCAATTATTTCTTGCTTTCCATTGTTTTATGCGAATTCAGCCATCGATAACAGCTTGTACCAATCATCTTGCTGATAATTGACAGAGGCCCTTAAATATTGTTCGAGTATCGCATTTACCCATTCCGTTTGTCCATCTGTTTGTGGGTGGAACGCTGTGCTCCTTCTGTTTTGTATTCCCATTTCTCCGGTTACTTTCTTCCATAGTCCCGATGTGAATAGTGTTCCTCGATCGGTAATGATGTTCTTTGGGAGGCCGTGAAGTCGAAAGACCTCTCAGCAGAATGTTTGTATAAAATCCCTCGTGTTGATGTTTTTTCTAACCGGAATGAAATGACTCATTTTGGTCAGGTGAAATACCACGACCAAGATGCTATCGCAATTTTCCGATGTTGGTAGGTCAGTGATGAAATCCATAGTAATTGTTTCCCATGGTTGTTGGCGCACTTCGTTTGATTTTAGTAATCCATTTGGTGCGTGTTTAGCCGCTTTCGTTGTTTGGCATATGTCGCAGTTTTTGACATATCGTTTGACATCTTCGTGCAGTCCTGGCCAATAGAATGATCTCGTGATGAATTCCATAGTTTTAGCCGTTCCTCCGTGTCCTGCCGTTCGGATATCATGGTGTTGTCGTATGATGTCTGTCCTTATCTCCTCTTCTTCTGGGATCCATTGTTTTCCATCGTGCTACATATTTCCGTCCTTCCATTGGCATAACCCCAGTGCAATTCCTTTCGTCTCCTTTTTTCCTTCTTCCAAGGCTTCTCTTATTGCCTGAATTGTTTTGTCTTTCTCGTTTGCGTCCTCAACTCCTCTTTCCTCCTTTGATGTGAATTGGATAACCTCCATGGCCTCGAAGTACGTTTTTCGTAATAGGGTCCCTGTTTTTTGTTTGATCCTTTCGTCTTCTTTCGTTTGTGGTTTGTCGCTTGCAATCCTTGTGAGAGCATCTGGCTTTCCGCTCTCTTTGCCTGGTCGGTATTCGATTTTGAAGTTGTATTTGCTAAGGTGCTCCATCCATCTTATCTGGCGGTCATTTAATTCTTTCGTGGTCATGAACGGGACCAGGTTCTTGTGGTCAGTTAGAACTCAGACTGGATGGTCGTTGTTTGAAACGTATCTCCTCCATTCTTTTAATGCTTGAACTATCGCTAATAGTTCTTTGTTTGCAACATCGTAGTTGCACTCTGCAGGGGTCATTGTCTTGGATCGGTAAGACACTGGCCTCCATTTTCTATCATCGCACTGTTGCGATAGTATGTCTGAGCATACATATTTTGAGGCATCCGTTTCGATCATTGTCTTTCGGTTTTGGTCGAAATGAACCAGTATGGGTGCTGATGTTAGTGGTATTCGTATTGCATCATATGCTTTTTGTTCATTTTCTCCCCATTCCCATTTCTTGTCTTTCTTCGTAAGGTTATAGAGTGGTTTTGCAAGCCTGCTAAATCCCTCAATGAATCTTCGATAAAAGTTGCAGAATCCCATAAAGCACTGAACATCAGTTTTGTTGTTTAGTTTGGCCCAGTCCCAAATGGCTGCTGTTTTAACTGGGTCAACCTTGACCCCACGTCGATTGATGATAAATCCAAGGTATTCTGTTTCTTCCTTATGGAATTCGCATTTTGTTGGTTTGATCTTCATTCCTGATCCTTGTATTGCCGCCATGATGTTGCTAATATCTTTTTGCTGTTGTTGTATGTTCTCCGAATATATGAGTACATTGTCCAGGTATATGATGCAACATATGTCGAGGTACTTATTAAGTACCCTGTTGATCCATCTCTGGAATGAAGCTGGTACGTTGGTTAGCCCGAAAGGCATAACCAAGTATTCAAACATTCCGTATCTGGAGGCGAATGTAGTCTTCCATTCGTCTCCTTCCTTGATGCGTATATTGTGGTATGCGTCTTGGATGTCGAGTTTGGTGAAATATTTTGCTGATCGTAGTCTGTCCAGTGCTTCCCCAATCAAGGGTAGTGGATATCAGTCTTTCTTAGTAACCGAATTGAGGGCCCTGTAGTCCACACATAGTCTTATTTTTCCATCTTTCTTTTTGACGAATAGTATTGGAGATCCTCGGGACTCGAAAGAGTCTCGGATCCATCCTCGCTTTAGGTTTTACTTGATATACTTCCTAAGTTCTTCGAGCTCTGCTTCCCCTAGGGGCTATAACTTCTTATAGGGAATTTCTTGTGTTTTTCCTGTTTTTTCGTCTTTGTCCAACTGAATTTCGTGGTCGATTCCTGGTCTTCGAGGTGGTAGCTCCGTAGCTTCCTCTTCTTGGAATAGATTTGTGAATCGGTGATATTCTTTTGGAACCAATTCTCTCCATCCCTTTTTGCTTTGGTATTTCTTGTCCTGGATTGCTAGTTCTATGCTGATGTTGATTTTTGCTAGAACTGCTTTCTCGTCTTCGTATGTCCATTTGAGAATTCCTGTTGTTTCTCCTTTTCGATAATATCGTCCAAAGGCTTGTGCTATGATCTCTTTGATCTCAATTCTTTTTGTTGTATCGAGCTGGTTTTGGTCCGTACTTCCAAATCCCTTGTTTCCTCTCATGGTTTCTTCCAGTTGATCTACTTCATGCAGATCCTCTTTGTTGATTTTTTCGATTATCAACTGTGCGATTCGATCGCCTTTCTGGACTTGGTAATCCTCTTGAGCTAAGTTGGCCAGGACCTCTTTGATTTCACCGGTATAGTCGACATCGATCACTTCTGCCATAGTCATGAGTCGGTGTTTGACTGCTAGACCACTGCGGGGTGCTATTCTTCCATAGGTGCCTTCTGGGAGTCCAATGGCTATTCCCGTTGCTATCGTTGCCTGCCTGTTGGCTGGTAACTTGATTCCTTCGTTCGCATATAGGTCAAGTCCTGCTGCCCCTTTGGAACCCTTGGTAGGCACTTTTGCCTCTTGGTCCAGTTTTTGTATCCGGACCCTTTTTTCTTGCCGCATCTTGGCAAACTTTGCATGTAAAGTTTCTTCTTCTGCTTCTCGTATTGGTGAGGAGTAAACTACAGGTGAACTGTTAAGAAATTATGTCGCACATAGTTTACCTGTAAACGTCATCTTGTTCTCATTCCAATCGATCGTTGGATTATGCTTCCGTAACCATGGCATCCCTAGGACTATCTCATGGTTCTTTAGATCTGCCACTTGAAAGGTTGCCGTTTCCCTATGGCTGTCAATGTCCATAGGTACTGTCGCCGTATGGGTTATAGGACCCATAGCGCTTGGTTTTCCATCCGCTAAGTAGACCTATCTTGCTTTCTTCGCTTGTTTGGTGTGGAGGCCGTATTTGTCACATATTTCTTTGTCGATGAAGTCTTCAGTGGCCCCCGAGTCGAGCATTGCATATATTGTTGTTTCTTCTCTTTCTCTGTTGTATATCTTCGTTTTGATCATCACATGATCTCCATCTCCTTCTTCTCTTTGCGTGTGTAGTGCCGTGTAGTAGTTGGCTAATTTGATGGGTTTTTCAGGTCCACATCTTGGGTCTCCCAGACCACCGTTTACTGGGGACCCTCTTCGTTTTCCGCCGGTGAATCCTCTGCTATCATTTCGCGGATATTGCTTCTTTTCTGATTTTGGAAACGATTATTTCCAATTGCCCTGTTTCCATGGGATCCGTTGTCCTGTCGGCTTCTGCATTCTCGTATCCGATGCCCTGCCTTTCCACACCTTAGGCATAGTTTCCCATTCATTCTTCTGGCATATTCTTCTTTAGACAGATTCAGAGCAGGCCCTGCTCTTGATTTGTCGAATTCCATTAGTTCGCCTGGTGGTAATGCTCGACTTTCTCCTCGAGGTGCTTGCGGTTTGAAGGTCCCGTCTATATTTGTGGATGATTGGACCACCCTATATGCTATAGTATTTTCCAAGTTGCTCCGAACCATGTTTAATTTGCTTTCTTTGTCTATTGCTCATCTTGCAAATCGTTCAGCTGTCGTATAGCGCAGGTCAGAGATTCCCCATGCCTCTCGGAGTCTCGCACTTCAGTTTCTCAGTAGGATGATGTAGAGAGCCGCATTATCAAACTCGGCCTAGTATTCCAACAGTCGACATTCGTTCCAGTAAGCTGAGAACATTTGTTTTCCTTGTTGGAGTTTTTCTAGCTTTTGTCTCGCTGTTTCTTTGGCGTTGGGGTCTCCAAATTGTGCGAAAAGTGTCGCCTTGAACTCTTCGTACGTGACCTGTTCCCTTTATTTCCTTCCATCTTGGAAGGACATCATCCATTGTCCCGCGAGTCCTCTAAGTAGAGATTCCACATATGGAATCTTAATTTCATCATGGTGATCTCCGTATCCCTTAACTGCAAAATATCCCTCGCATTGCGCTAAGAATATTCGTAGCTTATCTTCAGCTCCTTCGTATGTGTCGGGCTTCTTTGCTTTTGGTCGTTGGACATTTCCTTGCCCTGTATTTCGTGTAGCTGCAAGAAATGCCTGAAACTGATTTTCAGTTATTCCAAGTATGCTGGTTCCTAGTGCAGGAGCGGCTGGGGCCGGTGGCCCAGGTACTGCGGATCCCGACATTCTCTCGGGTCGTGGCGTTCCAGCCGGAGAGCTATCGACTGGTGATCCTTTCTCTGGGGTTACTTGGCTTGCTGTTCTCGAGGGTTCTGCTGAGACGTGATCTAGGACGTCGCTGAATCCTCCTAGATTAAGATTTTAATCGTCGATGTCAATATCTCCTTCCCGACCTGGGTTGAAGGATGCCCTGTTGTATCATTTGGCGTCGCACTAGGTGACGCTTTGTAATGTAACGATCCCCTTTCAGATAGTTAGTTCTTGGCGATGGGGAACGATACTTACCTTTTCTTTCCCTTTCTTTCCTTGTCTTACGATAGCTCTAGGCCTATGCCTATGTTACCGATAGTACAAGACATTTGTATTCTATCGCAGACACCTATCGTCAGCTTTCTCTAACTCGTCTTCGTAACGAGTGCTTCTTGGTGTAATGATAATGTTGTAATAAGGATAAAGATTGTAAAGGTGTTTTATATTCGTTAACGTAATATGTAGGAAAAGTACTTAGAACAAAGCATGAAGAACCTATCTTCCTCGGCCGCATCGGCCTCCTTGTATAGTGTTCTTCCCGCCTTTAATCATGTGACCTAAAGTGGTCACATGTGCAAAACTAAATCAAAACAAACTAGTCATGTGACCAAAGTGATCACATGTTCAAAACCCCTGACCTTATAGCGAGGTCATGTGCAAAACTCATAAACTAATCATAAGGTAATAAACAAGTCATATTACTCGACTGAGTCATATGCACGAAACCCATGACATCATAATGAGGTCATGTGCGAAACATAAATAAGATGCGCAAGGCTTGCCCGTCAGGCATACTCGTAAGGCATACTCGTCAGGTGCATGTCCCACGACTCATACTTGAGCCATGTGCGAAACATAAATCAGATGCGCAAGGCTTACCCGTAAGGCATACTCGTAAGGCATACTCATCAGGTGCATGTCCCATGACTCATACTTGAGCCATGTGTGAAAGCATCACAAATCCCACACATAACGAATCATACAACCCGAATAGGTTATATGCGTGAAACAATAACATACCTGTGACTCATAACCATGTATCACGTGAAAACCCTTTCCTCACTAAGCCACATTCGTGACACCTGCTCAGTTCAACTTAAGGACTAGGCCATAAGTCTAAAGACTCTGCTAATCGGGATATTACTATTGGGAACAGCACGCTTCCTAAGTACAAATATTGTAATTACCAAAGAGGGTGTGATGGTTTTCAGGGTCCACAGGTGTTTGCACCTTGGAAGAAAACTTGACATCGTGAATTACGATTGAAGAAGTACATAGTTGTATGATAAATAGATATAGTCTGCAAACACTCAGATGTGGAATATAAATATCGAAGTTCCTTCCAAGCTTTAGACATCATCAAGCAACGGAGAAGAGACCTTAATAATATAATATCGTTTTTACTTTTCTACCCTACTTTACCTATTTTACATCACTCCTAGTAGTTATAAACAAATCGAGTAAAGTTCGAGCCTTCTTAGACAATCTCCATCTACAGAAACAAATCTCGATTGACCTAGACAACCTTGAAGTCTATAAAGTTGTCTCTGCCTAACAATTCTGCCACTTTCGTATTCTGTAGGTCCTCAAGTGCAAGACTCCCGCTATGTGCTTGTGCTAAGCTTCCCTTCAGATATTTCTGAAGGCTTACTTGCGATGTTGCAGAGAGGTCTCGAAGGTCCGTCTATAGTGTATCGGCATAGAGCTTTAATGAGCGTAAGGTTTTTACTGTTGAGTGTGTATTCTCAGGTCTCGGGGATGGAGTTCGTGGCAGTTAAATATCAATTTCTTCAATTTCTGGTAGCTTTGCTAAAACAACCTTGGGGTTGAATGGAATAAGGTATGCTTTTTTTGAAAGCGGAAAGAATTGTCGTAAACTTAAAAGTTTGGGTATGAATAGATTCGATTGGGGAAAAAAATTCAACTTTGTTGAACTCTGAACACCCAGTTCATGTAGCTGCATCAAGTGCTTTGGCATGGTAATGTTTATAGGATTGGAAGACGATGACATCCAATGGTAGTAGGAGATACGTGCAATGAGATGGTAGACAAATGAGGATAATCTTATTCTCATCACAAAATGCAATGAACTGCCAAGTGCAGTGTGTATCGTGACCATCTAACAGAAGCATTCTCCATACTCCGACCTGCCAGTGAGCGGAAACCTTCTCAAAATGGTGAATCCAATCAAATGTTAATTGGTCATTTGTCTAGCCGGTCTCCGACACACCAATGAAAAAATTGTCCAGCATTTCGGTCTTTGTATACCAATCCTCCATATGCATTGCACCAGGAATAATAAGCATAGGAGGAAGTACTGCACCATCACCACTCACACACTCAACAACAGTTACTAATTCTCTAGGAGCTCGCCAAAAACAGAGGCTGTTATGACTCGAGAGTCACAACCCACTGGTCTCTACTAATTCCGATCTGGAATCCGGTCTCATTGAAATTGTAGGTATCAGCGTCCTGGATTCCCTTCTCTTCTTTTATTTCTGAAACTGCTGGAATTAGTTGTTATGGTATCACGGTTATGAGACCATTTCCGATCAACATCTAGGGTTTTTTGCCTCTGTATGCGGTATTCGGGATGATGTGTGAGGAAGCGATCAGTCCACATACTGCTCACAACTGGGGGCAGTATGGAATCACTATGAGTTCATGCAAGTACTGAGATTGCATAGGAAGCGATATGACAAGACCGAGCGGGAATTCCAATCTCATCTAGCCGATTCTAGTATTGACATAGACCAAGCTCCTGGTCTGATGTAAGCTTCCAGTTTGGTGACTCTCTTTGCTGGCGTGACTGATGACCTTTTCAGTGTTCACGCAATTGCTGCTCTGGAACATCATACTCGCGTGCTAATTTAGCGATATTAGGGTCTTCGTCATCAAAAACTTGGTTGATTGCATGCTGGATTCTGGCTTCCTTGGTGGCATATTTTTCATTGGACATGTTGTTGCTGGGTTTTGAGAAAAATTGAAGGATTCATGATGGGAGGTGATGCGATGGTTATTCTATCATTGAACTGTTACTATCGTTGAACTTTTAGGCACTCCCTCGGAGTGCCACCTGCTTTTGAGGTCTCTTAGCGTCATTCAAAGTGGTGGGAACCTTGGCACGGTCATTGGAAAGAAAATCAAAAGGTGATACCGTACTTTATCTTCGTGGTCAAAGCACCATATCAAAAATGAAGTCGGTTGAACGAGTCTCGGGCTCTGCTATCCCGGAAAGCTGGCAGGGCTAAATTTACAGCAGTAGGCGTCAAAAACACGAAAGCAAGATTTAACCTACCCGTTTCAAGTTATGGTGCGCCGTAGACTTCCGATGGTTTTCCCAGGGCTCTGGAGATGAGGCATTTTTACAAATTGATCATCAATATGATACCTAGCCCCACAGGTATTAATACGAATGTGTTCTAGGGGTATCCTTGGAGAGAACTCCTGATGGGGTTAAGAGAAGCATAGTGGGATAAGGAAATTTAGCTCTTGGAGCTTGCCTCACTCCAGGGTCTTTGGGCAGGGCATCGCGCGGTTCAGGACGACAAGCGGTGATAACCCCCGATATAGCACGCAAGGCCGCATGAAGGCTTTATCTGTTCGTCCATTGATGTTACACCCCTTTCTATCAGGCGTCCACGGCGTTACTGGTGGCGCGCCTAGTCATCATCGGTTTCCCGGGCCTTTACAATGGCAAAATGTGAATTGCATGCAATAGGGGGCCCACAATACCGGTAATGGCAAGTTGGCCGAAAGTAAAAGTCGTGATGATTTGTCTGGCCGCCCACAGTAAAATGCCAAATTGAGGCTTCGAATTGCAGGATACGGCAGGGAGCTTGCTCGAAGTAACCCTCTTTCATATAGGCATCCCCACTCAATGGACTTGTGTGCAAGGCTTCTTACAAGCCGAGCTGGCTTCGTCGACGGATTTGTTGAGTGGCAGAGTTTATTTCTGCGACAATATTTGCATGGCGATAGGTGGGTTAGGGTAGCGAAATATTGTTCGGATCAATCCCGTATCTCTGTCTCATAAGCTGTCGTCGGGACATTGCTGTAGATTTTAAAATACGAAATACAATACGGGTGATTGGGAGCGGAATTCCCGTTTTCGCCAGGGCCGTGCCGAGTCGTCTACAGTATAATACGATACTATACTCGTAGATTCTGTGGCATTCTGAGCACTTCACCTCCTGCGAACAAGGTTTTTCCCCTCACGACTACCAAAATAGGGCCGAGTGTTCTAGGACAATCGGGGCGCAATCATACGAGTAGTCCAGCTCAGGGTGCGCCGTTGATTGGGTTGGATCGAGACTTAAATTTAGCGGTACGACACCGCTATTGATGGCGGGGGTCGAGATGCTTCCATCATTTTCTACTCGCAATTGGTTTCCCGACTATCGGTTCGCTCATACAGCTATCCCCTCCGCCTCACACAGGTATTCGAGTCGCCAGATTGAAGTTGCGGGGGGTTTTTTTTTATTTTATTTCTGGTGCGTCGGGCTCGGGTACTGTACGTACCGTATTGCACAGTACGAGTACTGTACAGGTTTCGTACTCATGCAACCAACCTCTGGACCTTTCTCGAAACCTTCCTGGATTAGGCTGACGATCTCCGGTTCATGATGCCATATGGAATCGGGTTCTAGGATAGGGTTGGCCTTATTCCTTTGTGCCTTCTCCCCCAGCATCGTCGTCACACACTTGTCTTGTTTTGATGCTGATGCCTGAACTACTCGTATAATGAGTGCGCAAGCCTCGACCGACACCGGGTTGGCTTGCAAAAGCGCACCCTCTCGCCCTTGCTATGCGGGTATAAGATCACCCTATTTCCCCTTACTCCCCTTCCAAACTCTTGTGGTACAAACAATTTCCTTCTCACCTTCGCTCAGAAAACCGCTATCCACTGCAATTTCCTTAGCCGGGCGCCCTCAGACAGGTGGCTAGTTCTCTGGGCTCGCCTTATTCACCAATACATCACCCCCGCCCTCTCAATTCGGAACTCGCTCCTATCTCTATCCAAACCCATCCAGCCCCTGAAGTTTTCTTCAGCAGCTTGAAGTATCAGGCGGGGCTCCGACAGTATACTAACTGTTGACAACCTCTTTAGCGATCGACGCCTTGCACGAGGAGAGAGTTTAGGCCGCCTTTACAGGGATTGCTAGTCTAGTCTGTGTCTATCTTGACTACTGAGAGCGAGTTCTGGTCAGATGTCGGTACGGTGTGACTGAAAATACTTGTGTGGGAGTTCTCTGGGTATCTGGAGATTTATCTCCAGATGCTCCAGCGTTTCCCACGTGAATTGATTCGGAGAACCGCCTATGATATCTATGCCGCCCGTCCTTTCAATTGAGATAGTCACAGTATAGACAAGCAACCCTTTAACTTCTGCCTATCTGTCTCTTCGGATAAGGTGTGGGTGCGTGCGGGGAGTGGATCGTTCCTTTTACCTCCTCCGGCTTGCCTCTTTAGAAGTGGTCTCTAGGGTGACCTTCCTCTCTTCCCAAATTATCTACCCATCTCGCCCCAGGGCTTTTTATCATCTGGACTACCGGTATCATTCAGCGCCATGCGGGAATGGAAGCATGCTAGCCGGCCATGTATGATACCGCGTCGGGCCCCATTTCCTGGAACGCTGTGGCCAGGTGATCCGGGTGTAGAGGAGTTGTGGGGTTAGATTCGCTTGAAGGTGATGGGATACGGGGAGTAGTTTGGTTACTAGTAGGGTCTCGTGGCGGGATGCCGGTACGGTAGCATTGTCGATCAGACCTGCTCGCATTGTATGATAGCCACCATGATATCAGGCATAGGGAGAAGGAGGGTTTTGGCATTTGGATGCGACATAAGACCCGGAAATTGTTGGGGGGAATGAAAATTTCGAAAAACTCTGTTCAATTTACTCAAGACTTAGCATCGTAGCACCGATGAGGTCGGGAAGACCAATCTGCTCGGATTGTTCTCATTATTTAGTTGTGGTTGGTTCTGGGGGCTTAGACTATGCTCGCCAAACAAGAGCTCGATACTGGGTAAACCTGAAATGGCGCTAAGTGTGGACGCTAACATGTGGGGTTCGGTAATTGGGTCCCGCTCTAGCCGAATATAAAAAGAAATCGAGTGACTGCTAATGATAGTGGAGTTTACATGCTAGGAGACACCGGTACGATTATAATTATGTTCCTGAAATTCACCACCCCCCTGACCCAGACCTCAGTATTATAAAACAGGACTCACACATGCTCATACTAGTAACCCCAGTAACCGCTCACCGGTACGCGCATCGAGTATCAAAAACCCCACCGCCAAAACCCAGTACCCAGATCCGCCAATATATCCAAACCCAAAATCTTCCACCATACCCACCTCCTCCACTATCTTCCCTGTACAGAGGGTACTTGATATTCGACTCTTTGGTTGGCCGATTAGTCTATGAGCCAACTAGAAAAGGTTTGCCTCACTTACCCTTAACATCCTATACTATCTGAGTCTGTAGCTCTAATGATTCCTCCATTGACACTCCTGGTCCCAGTTTCCCCTACCATCCCTGGATCTCCCTGGGCCCTGGGCCACCCCACTGCCTGGGAGTTGAGAAAGTTAGAGTCTTCTGTTTCTGCTTTCCTCCAGCTCCAATCACTGACCTGTAATAGTAAGGAATCTATTCCTTTTACAGACAGCTCAGAATTGCAGGATCCATCAACTAGTAGTGTGATGCTCAGCTTCCAGAATATGTTGATGACAAGGTCTTGGTACTGAGAATTAAAGGTCTTCCATACCTCACCAACAGTACAAGTAACGAGGACTTTCCGCTCAGCAATAATATTAGTATTAGAATGAGAGGTTTCTCGAAGGTTGATTTGGTGGTTTTCTTTGTATTCGTCCAATTTCTGATCAAGAATATTGGAAAAAATATCCTTAAGTGGTTTGTTTATAGTGACATCCAATGGCTGTACTAATGAAATACAACCTGCTTGTACAAGAGATGGGACAATGTTGTTTGATCGTAATGTATCTAGAACTTCAGAAGTAGAGTGAAATTTGGTCTCTCTACTTCTGCTATTTATTCTTCGCCAGGCTTCCTCATGATGAAAACACGACCCTTAACTCCTCCCAACCAAATGTAACACTTATCAGTTCACAGTACATTTCTCCAATTTTCTCGAGCCCAATTCTGGTGATCGGAAGCAAACTGTAGTCTCTTTTGCTTCATTGGAGCTGTAAGAAAAACCTTTCTTCGAGCAACATGTCACCCATAACCCTCCTTCTTCTAGGCTTTCTGTAGTGTGCATTTGGAGGCTTGAATACCACAGATTTCGGCAATCTCGAGCATCAGTTTTTGTCTATTTTCAGCATTGAGGGTTGCAGTTTGAATTAATCGATGTCTGGTCAGTGTATCAATCTTCTTCGGACAATCCTTTCTCTTTTTAGGAGTCGCAGGAGCATGGCAAATATTCTAGGCTGTTCCAATACTGACATTTTGATTATCAGCAATCTGTTCATAGGTCCACTTTGCCTCGAATCGAAGACCTTAGATGGTGCATCTCTGCTTGTAGGATGTCTGGTGGGTCTTGACTGGCATTTTGGTACTTTTTTGTATCCTGATGTAAAGCAGGTGTTTGATTTCACATACAATTCTCTACCTCCTATTCTCATGTCACGTTTAATAGGACTCAATATCTTTACTTTGACCTCTGATATTCTACCGGACAGCAAAGCACATATGAGTTAATCCGTTCCACAATCCCTGTCATACTCCGGCTATTACCCTGGTCTGATGCCTTCGGTTTTCAGATACTTATTGCCAGATACGAGTACAAGTCCCTGGCATGAATAACCCTATCACCTGGGGGGTCCTTGTAGCTGAAAGAGAAACGTTAAAGGTGGCGAATTATCCCTGTAAATAACCAATGTAGTTAGCATGAAATCAACAAAAAAAAAAAGTGAATTTAAGTAAAAACCAACCATTCTTCCTATGTGATATATAGTAATTAGGTATTAAATGCATAAATATTATGGTATTTGTGGTTAAAAATACAAAAAAGTAGAAATATCAAAAGAGTAGGTAAATACAAAAAAAAAAAAAAAAGATAACATAAAGTTTACAAGCATGTATCACTCCCAGGAGTAGCAATAACTGCCTGAATCCATTCTGGTATTAAATCAATAAAGGTTAAAAAATCAACTTTATTGATTTTTTGCCATTCATCCCTAATAGCCTCTGCCATTCCATCAAAACCTGGGGGCTGGAGAAAATGCTTGTTTAGCATATCCTTAAGAATATACCAAAGGTTTTTGATTGGGATGAGGTTGGAGGACAAAGCAGGCCAGTCAAACTTCAGAATACTGTACAGTTCTCAGCTTTAAGTGGTAAATCTTGCCCAATGGGTAGATGCCCTGTTCTCCATCAATCAAAGCAACTCCACTACTTGCTCGCTCTCTTCCTGCCAAAAGGGCTGAACAATCAGAATAAGAAAGTGGTTGACATAACTCTGTGAAGTTATGGTTCCCCAGTTGTCCTTATCCCAGAGCATGAGAGAGGCTTTTTTTCCACCCAGAATACTCCTCCAAACCATAATGGAGTTCTTTTTTAGGAAATTTGCGTACAAGACAATCATCTTAATACTCCTCTACTGGGTGCCTGGTGATTCATACTTGGTTTATAGAGGCGGATAACCAGATATAACATTCCTCTGTCCAAATCACCTAGCTCTAATCAGCAATAGTCCATACCTAGTGGGCAATTGCAAAAGTAAGATACAACCTCCTCTTTCTCTCATTGAGAAATGGTTTCATATAGGCAACTCTGTGAGAGTAACTCTCTATTCTGAATACTTTCTGAAGTGTTCTCTTGTAGGTATTGATTTGGCAGACTGCTGCTACCTGCAGGAAAGGCATTCTCCCAGAGGCAGCATTCATGGTTACCATTGCAACCAAACAGCGTCGGGTTAAAGTATTGAGGGAGAAGTGATGTTCTTTAAGCTTCTTTGAGGTTGCTGACCCTTAGCAGATCTCGTAGATGGTGGTAACAGTAAGTTGTTGGTCTTCAGCAATTCTCCAGTAAGTCCACCCCACTCAAAAGTGTAGGGTTTGAATTGAATATCGTTTTTTGTAGGAGGCATGGTTGAATTTGATATTAGGCATTGTATCTATAATATGATGAGTGAGAGGCCATGATTTAGTAAGTTTGAAGATATTTTACTAACTTGTAATGCTCTTGGTACTCTTAGTATGAGATAAAGTCAATACTTCTGAACATTACATAGAGACAATCTTCAGTTTTTGCTTAAATTCCCCCATTTTTTATTAATTTCATGCTAACAACATTGGTTATTTACAGGCATAATCTGTTACCTTTAACATTGTCCTTTCAGCTACAAGGACCCCCTCAGTGTTCGGTTTATTTATGCTTGAAACTTGTATTCACAACTATCAAACAAAAAAAAAGAATAGAAAAGAGAAGAACAAGAAGAAAATGGGAACTGCAAACTGTGAAAAACTCAACAAAATAAAAAACTAATACCCTATTCATAGCAGTATAAAATGTAGAATGTAAAAATTACCTAGTTCTAGGTGTCAAATTGTAATCTACTATAAAGCTAAATGTCCTATTATCATGTATCTCATAGCTACTCTCACAAAAAAATCACTCTTCAACACTTTCCTATACCCAGATGCCTGTACAAAACTCATCTCCATATAACCATGAAACCACATGCCCTATAGACAACCTAACAAAAGGAAGAGAGGAAGAATAGAAAAAGGTTATTGAGAGTAAAAGGCATCAAAACATTTTTTTTTACATAAAGAAAGCAAGCAAACAGAACAAGCGAAGTAAGTTTGGTGGTACTTGTGCTTAGTAAATTGGCAGAAGACATAAGAGGGCAATTTTCCATGAGGTAGGTGTGTAGGTTCATGGGTAAGATGAGGCTTAGGGGGGATAGGAGGCAGGTTCGGGTTGTATTTGATAATATAAAGACTGCTGGTTTTATGCTGGTAAGTTCTGCAAACTCAGGGGAGAGAAGTCAGCTTTTCAAAACTGGGAGGAGGTGAGTGGCAAGCTCTATGTGAAAGGTACAGTATGAGGCAGTTGGCTTTTCCAACTGATGTAAGATAAAAGAATTAACAATAGAGGTATTGAGAAGCCAGAAGAATAAGAGAAGTTAGATATGAAGGGCTGTTAGCTGGGTTAGATAGGAGGAGCGGAGTTGATCAGCAATATGAACTCTGTTTATGTGATTATTGTAATAATCTACAGTGGCAGTAGTGTGAAAGACCTGCCAGTTTTGATTTGGGGTAAAAACCCATCAGGTGGTGGCAGTATTGGTACTGGTAGAGTAGGGTCTTTTGTGTTCCCGTTTAATATAAGAAGTAATACGATAAGTGGTGGTAAGAATATGGACTGATCTATTATCTTCACATAGTAGTGCTAGTACTGGATATTTTAAAGATTCTACTTGCATAGTACAAAGATGGTTCCATGGAAGATCGGAGAAGAAATGTTGAAGGTCAGGAGGGAAAGCATTTTTGTTTTGCTTAGCAGTGTTTCAAGCGCTGATATTGAGACTTTGTAGAACTTAAAACACGGCAATATTGGAAAAGTAAGTATTCATAAAGATATTGAACTGATACTTTTGATATGGAAGAGCTTGTAGTAGCTGGTACATGGCAGTAGAGGTTGAAGTGAGGTGGATTGACCCTGTATATGGAACTTGCTCAGCAATACCAGTTATCCAAGAAGTATAAAAGTAATTTGCTGTGTAGCCCTGTCAACAGGGAGCCAGAATTCTCTAACCCTCACTAATTGGCTTATTGGGTATATGATAGGTATGCTTACTTCGTCCACTAAACCTAACTATCATCTCATCGACTGTTAAATTTCATCCCAGCACTAAGGCTTGTTGAAATTAGTTTCTTGGAAGGGAGTATAAAGGCTCCACCTTCTTCTACTAGTTAGAGCTGGGTCAAAGGTCAATATAGACTGGCTCTATATATAGGTAATACTTAATTTGTTGGAATTGTACTAGTTTCAGACTTTTTGTATTTGCTTTCTATCTATAAAGTTCAGCCAGCATCAGAATTCTACGAAGTTCTAACATTATGTAACGATCCCTTCTAGGATGTTTAGTTCTTGGCGATGGGAACGATACTTGTCTTGTCATTCTTCTTCCTTCTTTGTCTTACGATAGCACTAGGCCTCTGCCTACGTTACCAATAGTACAAGAACTCTGTCTTCTAGGGGAACGCCGATCGTAAGCTTTCTCTAACCCTTCTTCATGAAGAGCCTTCCTGTGCGTAACAATAACATTGCAATAACGATAAAGATCGTAAAGGTGTTTTATATTCGTTAAAGGAATAAATAGGAAAAGTACTTAGAACAGAGTGTGAAGAACCTATCTTCCTCGGCCGCATCGGCCTCCTTATATAGTATTCTTCCCGCCCATAGTCATGTGACCCAAAGTGGTCACATGTGCGAAACCAAATCATAACAAACTAGTCATGTGACCAAAGTGGTCACATGCTCAAAACCCATGACCTCATAGCGAGGTCATGTGTAAAAACTCATAAACCAATCATAACGCAATAAACAAGTCATATGACTCGACTGAGTCATATGCATGAAACCCATGACCTCATAATGAGGTCATGTGTGAAACATAAATCATATGTACAAGGCATAGCCTCAAGGCACACTTATAAGGCATACTCACCAGGCACACATCCCATGACTCATATTTGAGCCATGTGCGAAAGTATCACAAATCCCACACATAACAAATCATATGACTCGAATGCATCATATGTGTGAAACAATACCATACCTATGACTCATAACTATGTGTCACGTGAAAACCTTTTTCATGCTAAGCCACGTTCATGACATTAGCTCCCCTCCTCCTAAGCCTGAGTCCCATCAGGCTTTTTCTCCCAGTTTCAATAGTTGCCGTCATGCCGAGCGCATGGTCCTTCTCAACTTATGGAACTTTTTATCTGCCGTCCTCCATCTGACCTTTACCGATTCTAGGGTCAGATTTGCCATTTCGATCATGTGCCGCGGATTATCGTGCAGCTGTCTTAGTTCAGCGATCGTTTTGTCGTTTGCCGAAATTGTGGCCTCTGCTTGGCCATGTTGTTCTCAGAGTCCCAAGATTTGCCTGTGTAGGCTCCTGATGTCCCATTCCGTATCTGCTGAGGAGTTTTGGGCCCCTCCCTCCCTGGACTGTGTCCTCACGGCCCATGCCTTCCTGGCATCTTCTCCCTCCAATACCTTTCTGCTTCCATCCTTCTGCAGGTAGAATCCCGCAGAGATTTTCTGTGCCCTGTGTATCCTGCACCCTCTTCTGAAGCATTGTTGCCAATGCTTCAGGATGTGGTCCGGGCGTGGACCACGCTTTCGACATTCCTTCGTGAACCATCCCGAGCCTTCTTTGTCACCAAAATCTGTTTGACAACCGTCATCATAGCGTACCGTCCATGACATGGCATTATACTGTGCTTGTTTTTCCCTCTCTCAGAGTTCTTAATCGGTTGGCCCCATGAATGAGTATTCGGAGCTGGTCGGTATGATTGGGTGGGGGCTATCGCCCCAGCAGTCGTGTTGTTGCAATGGCACAGGAGCCTTTCCCTCCCCTTTGTGTTGGTTGAACGGGATCGTTACCTGGGCTAGGCTTGTCTGGGTATCGCTTGTGGAAGGTTGAGATGGCATCTTGTGCGTGTTCAAAGTTGTATGTGAAATACCAAGTTTTATTGTATTCAGGTAAATATCCCGTCCACTTCTCCATATTGGAGGTGACTGTGAAAGAAGCGAGAACCGACTATTTCGTCGAGCTCATATCTAGTTCTCTGTTGAGTTCAATTGGAGGAGGAGGAATAAGCGTTTCTGAGTGAAACTTGTTGTCATTGTGTAATTTGAGTAGTGAGATGTGGAATGTGTTGTGGATTCACATTGAGGGTGGAAGGTCGAGTTTACAAGCTCGGCTACCAACTCTTTCCAGTATCTTGAATGGCCTTGTTTTCTTATAGTCCAATTTCTTTTATGGTCGCGTAATATGGATATTGCCTGGTATTAGCCATACTATATCTCGCGGTTGTATGTTCGGATCCGGTCTTCGGTACTTATCGTATTGTTCTTTTTGTCGTTGTTATGCTTGACTCATTTCGTATTGTAATATCTCGTATAGTTTTCCCATCTCTGTTTTATCCGGTATTATACCATTAATCGTATAATATGTGGTCAGACTTTGTGGATGTTGTCTTTAATTCGCGAAGAAGGATATCATGCCAATCGCTTCTTGCTTTCCATTGTTGTATGCGAATACAGCTATTGATAATAGTTTGTACCAATTATCCTGTTGATAATTGACCTAGGCCCGTAAATATTGTTAGAGTATTGCATTTACCCGTTCCATTTGTCGATCTGTTTACGGGTGGAACGCTGTGCTCATTCTGTTTCGTATCCCCATTTCTCCGGTTACTTTCTTCTATAGTGCCGATGTGAATAGTGTTCCTCAATCGGTAATAATATTATTTGGGAGGCTGTAGAGTCGGAAGACTTCTCGGAAGAATGTCCGTATAAAATCCCCCGTGTCGATATCTTTTCTGACCAGAATGAAATGACTCATATTGGTCAGATGATCCACCATGACTAGGATGCTATCACAATTTTCCGATACTGCCAGGTCATTAATGAAATCCATAGTAATTGTTTCCCATGGTTGTTCGGGAACTTCTTTCAAATGCAGTAATCCATATGGTGCCTGTTTAGCCATTTTTGTCTTTTGGCATAAGTCGTAGTTTTTGACATATCGTTTGACATCTTCGCGTAGTCCTGGCCAATAGAATAACCTCGTGATGAATTCCATAGTTTTAGCCGTTCCTCCGTATCCTGCTATTCGGATATCGTGGTGCTGTCATATGATATCTGTCCTTATCTCTTCTTTTTCTGGAATCCATTGTTTTTCATCGTCACACATGTTTCCATCCTTCTATTGGCATAAACCCAGAGCAATTCCTTTCATCTGTTTTTTTCCTTCCTTCAATGCTTCTCTTATTGCCTGAATTGTTTTGTCTCCTTCGTTTGGCTTCTCAATCTCCCTTTCCTCAGTTGATGTGAATTGGATAACCTCCATTGCCTCGAAGCAGGTTTTTGGTAATAGCATTCGTGTTTTCTGTTTGATTCTTTCATCTTCTTTTGTTTGTGGTTTGTCGCTTGCAATTCTTGTGAGAGTATCTGGCTTTCCACTCTCTTTGCCTGGTCGATATTCGTTTTTCAAGTTGTATTTGCTAAGATGTTCCATCCATCTTATCTGGTGGTCGTTCAGTTCTTTCGTAGTCATGAACAGGACCAGATTCTAATGGTCTGTTGGAACTCAGACTGGATGGTTGTTGTTCAAAACGTATCTCCTCCATTCCTTTAATGCTTGAACTATTACTAATAGTTCTTTGTTTACAACGTCATAGTTGCACTCCGCGGAGGTCATTGTCTTCGATCGGTAAGACATTGGCCGCCATTTTCCATCGACGCGTTGTTGCAATGGTATGCCCGAGCACACATATTTTAAGGCGTCGGTTTTGATCATTGTCCTTTGGTTTGGGTCGAAATGAACCAGTATGGATGCCGTTGTTAGATGCGTTCGTATTGCATCATATGCTTTTTGTTCTGTTTCTCCGCATTGTTATTTCTTGTGTTTCTTTGTTAGGTTATAGAGTGGTTTTGCAAGCCTGCTGAATCCCTCTATAAATCTTCAATAAAAGTTGCAGAATCCCGTAAAGCATTAAACATCTGTTGTATTGTTTGGTTTGGCCCAATCCCATATTGCTGCTGTTTTGACAGGGTCGACCTTGACTCCGCTTCGATTGATGATAAATCCGAGGTCTCACATTTCTTCTTTATTGAATTCGCATTTTGTTGATTTGATATTCATTTCTAATCCTTGTATTGCGGCCATGATATTGCTGATATCCTTCTGGTGTTGTTGCATGTTTTCTAAGTAGATGAGTACACAGTCCAAGTATACGATGCAACATATATTGAGGTACTTATTGAGTACCTTGTTGATCCATCTTTGGAATGAAGCCGGTGCATTGGTAAGCCCGAAGGGCATAAGCAATTATTGGAACATTCCGTATCTTGAGGCAAATGTTGTCTTCCATTGGTCTCCTGCCTTGATGCGTATCTTGTGGTATGCATCCTTGATGTTAAGTTTGGTGAAGTATTTTGCTGACTGCAGTCTATCCAGTGCTTTTCCAATCAAGGGTAATGGATATTGATCTTTCTTAGTAACTGAGTTGAGGGCTCTGTAGTCCACACAGAGTCTCATTTTTCCATCTTTCTTTTTGACGAATAATATTGGAGATCCTCCTAATGTGAAGGAGTCTCTGATCCTTCCTCAGGTTAGGTGTTGCTTGATGTACTTACGCAGTTCTTCGAGCTCTGCTTCTCCAAGTCGGTATAGCTTCTTGTATGCAATCTCTTTTGTTTTTCCCATTTTCTCGTCTTTTTCTAGCTGAATTTCGGATCGATTGTTGGTCTTCGAGGTGGTAGTTCCGTAGCTTCCTCTTCTTGGAAGAGGTTCGTAAATTGATGATATTCCTTTAGAACCAATTCTTTCCATCCCTTTTTGCTTTGGTATTTCCTATCCGGGATTATTAGTTCCATGATGATGTTGATTTTCGCTAGGACCGCTTTTTCATCTTCGTATGTCCATTTGTGAATTCCTGTTGTATCTCGCCTTCGATAGTACCGTTCAAAGGCCCATGCTGTAATCTCTTTGATCTCGATTCTTTTTGTTGTATTGGGGTCCTTTTGGTCTGTTATCATTCCAAATTCCTTGTTTCCTCTTGTGGTTTCTTCCAATTGATCTACTTCGTGCAGATTATCTTTGTTGATTTTTTCAATGATCATCTGTGCGATTCGATCGCCTTTTTGGACTTCGTAGTCCTCTTGAGCCAAGTTGGCCATGACCACTTTGATTTCACCTGTGTAGTCGACGTCAATCACTCTTGCCATGGTCATGAGTAGATATTTGACTGCCAGACCACCACGGGGTACTATTCGTCCATAGGTGCCTTCTGGTAACCTGATGGCTATTCCTGTTGCTATCATTGCATGCCTGTTACCAGCTATCCTGATTCCTTCGTTGGCATACAAGTCATGTCCTGCTGCCCCTCTGGAACCCTTGGTAGGCATGTTTGCCTCTTGGTCGAGTCTTTGTATCTGGACTCTCTTATCTTGCCATATCTCAGCCAAATTTGCATGCAAAGTTTCTTCTTCCGCTTCTCGTATTGGTATCGAGTAGACCACAGGTAAACTGTTGAGACATTGTGTCGCACATAGTTCGCTTGTAAAGGTCATCTGGTTCTCATTCTAATTGATTGTCGGATTATGTTTTCGCAACCACAGCATCCCTAGGACTATCTCATGGTTCTTGAGATCTGCTACCTGAAAGGTTGCCGTTTCCCTATGGCTGTCAATGTCTACAGGTACTGTCGCCATACGGGTTATGGGACCCATTGTGCTTGACTTTCCATCTGCTAGGTAGACCTGTCTCGCTTTCTTCGTTTCTTTGGTATGGAGGCCATATTTGTCGCAGATTTCCTTGTCGATAAAGTCTTCTTTAGCCCCAGAGTCGAGCATTGTATATATTGTTGTTTCTTTATTTTCGTTGTTGTATATCCTCGTCTTGATCATCACATAATCTCCATCTTCTTCTCCTCTTTGCATGTGTAGTGCTGTGTAATAGTTTGCTACCTTGATGGGTTTTCCAGGTCCATATCTTGGGTCTCTCAGACCACCATTTTCTGGGAACCCTCGGCCATTTCTGCCGGTGAATCTTCTGTGATCATTTCATGCATGTTGCTCCTTTTTTGATTCTGGAAGCGGTTATTTCCACCAGCTTTAGTGCCTTGGTATCCACTGTCGGGTCGGGTTCTGCATTCTCGTATCTGATGTCCTGCTTTTCTGTACCTTAAGCAGAGTTTCCCGTTCATTCTAATCTTCTTCCTTAGACAGATTCAGAGTAGGTCCTGCCCTTGGTTTGTCAAACTCCATTAGCTCGCCTGGTTGCAATGTTTTACTTTCTTCTCATACTGCTTGCGGTTTGAAGGTTCCATCCACATTCCTGGATGATTGGACCACGCTGTGTGGTATAGTATTTTGTGAGTTGCTTCGAACCATATTTATGTTGCTTTCCTTATCAATGGCCCACCTTGCAAATCATTCTGCCATGGTGTAATGCAAGTCAAAAATTCCCCATGCCTCTCGTAGTCTCTCGCTGTAGTTTCCCAGGAGAATGATATAGAGGGAAGTATCATCGAACTCAGCCTCGTATTCCAATAGTCAGCCTTCATTCCAGTATGCCGAAGAGGTTTGTTTTCTTTGTTGGAGTTTTTCAAGCTTTAGTCTTGCTGTCTCCTTGACGTTGGGATCTCCGAATTGTTCGAAGAGTGTTGCTTTGAACTCTTTTTATGTGACCCATTCCCTCTGTTTCCTTCCATCTTGGAAAGTCATGATCCATTGCCCTGTGAGTCCCCTTAGTAGGGATTCCACATATGTAATCTTGATCTCATCGTGGTAATCTCCATATCCCTTAACAGCAAAATATTCTTCGCATTGTACTTGGAATATTTGTAGCTTATCTTTGGCTCCTTCGTATGTGTCAGGTTCCTTCGCTTTCTGTCGTTGGATGTTTCCTTGTCCTGTATTTCGTATTGCTGCTAGAAATACTTGAAACTGATTCTCAGTTATTCCAAGTATGCTAGTGCTGGGTGTGGGACAAGCAGAGGCTGGTGCCCCAGGTACTGTGGATCCTGACATTCTCTCAAGTCGTAGAGTTTGTGCGGGAGAGCTATCGACTGGTAATCCTTTCTCTTGAGAAACTGGGCTTGCTGCTCTTGAGGGCTCTGCTGAAACGTGATCTAGGATATCGCTGAATCATCCTAGGTTAAGGATTTGATCATCGATGTCGATATCTCCTTCTCTGTCTGGGTTGAAGGATGCTGTCTTGTATCGTTTGGCGTCATACTAGGTGAGGCATTGTAATATAATGATCCCTCCTTGGATAGTTAGTTCTTGGTGACGGGGAACGATAGCTCACTTCTCATTCTTCTACCTTCTTCGTCTTACCATCGCACTAGGCCTCTTCCTACATTACCGATAGTACAAGATCTCTGTTTTCTATCGAGAATGCCTATGGTAAGCTTTGTTTAACTCTTCTTCGTAAAGAGCTTTCCTGGGCGTAATGATAACGTTGCAATAATGGTAAAGATCGTAAAGGTGTTTTATATTTATTAAAGTAATAATTAGGAAAAGTGTTTAGAATTCAATCTAATTTTATTTAAACTCGTACAGCCAACACTGCGTGAGTAGAGCCCCCACGGGCACAGGGATACCGCTAACTGGTATACCACTAATACTATGCTAACTAAGTCTACGGCCCCGCACCTGCCATCCCTGAGTCATGCCTGCACGAGAACCAATTACAAGACCATCAAACAACCCAGCACCTGCCCTAGTCCAAGTCCGTAGCCCCTCTGGAATGAGGCCAACCAGCACTAAGCATAGCCGAAGCCGAGCAAAAGACCGACCCAACCAGGTTCCTCATCCAACAACATAGAAAATCACTACTACCAGTCTGAACACCGTCCCGCAAAAACCTCCACCACAGTAGAAAATCAATAAACCAAAAGAAATATAAACTACAGGCAACACAATGGCAGAGAGGAGGTAACAAATATGTCCACCTCTCGTATCCGCATGCCCGGCCATCGACCCTGTGAACCCACTTTGCCAAGTGACTCTGAAGAGAGTAATGATGAGGAGGACCTGTATGTAATGATCCCTCTTTGGATAGTTGGTGCTTGGCGACGGGGAACGATACTTCTCTTCTTGTCTTCTTCTTCTCTTTGTCTTATGATAGCTCTAGGCCTCTGCCTAGGTTACCAATAGTACAAGACCCTTGTCTTCACCCGGGACCACCAATCGTAAGCTTTCTCTAACTCTTCTTTTTAAAGCACCTTCCTTGGCGTAACGATAACGTTGAAATAAAGATAATGATCGTAAAGGTATTTATATATTTGTTAAAGTAATAAGTAGGAAAAGTACTTAGAACAAAGCATTATGAACCTATCTTCCTCAGCCGCATTGGCCTCCTTATATAGTGTTCTTCCCGCTTTTAGTCATGTGACCTAAAGTGGTCACATGTATGAAACTAAATCATAACAAACTAGTGATATGACCAAAGTGATCACATGCTCAAAACCCATGACCTCATAGCGAGGTCATGTGCGAAACTCATAAACCAATCATAACACAATAAACAAGTCATATGACTCGACTGAGTCATATGCACGAAACCCATGACATCATAATGAGGTCATGTGCGAAACATAAATTAGATGCGCAAGGCTTACCCGTAAGGCACACTTGTAAGGCACACTCGTCAGGTGCATGTCCCATGACTCATACTTGAGCCATGTGCAAAAGCATCACAAATCGAACACATAACTAATCATATAACCCGAATAGGTCATATGCATGAAACAATAACATACCTGTGACTCATAACCATGTGTCGCGTGAAAACCCTTTCCTCGCTAAGCCACGTTTATGATATTAGCTCCCCTCCTCCTAAGCCTGAGTCCCATCAGGCTTTTTCTCCCAGTTTCAATAGTTTCCATCCTGCCGAGCGCAAGGTCCTTCTCAGCTTGTGGAACTTGTCATCTGCCGCCCTCCATCTGACCCTTACCGATTCCAGAGTCAGATTCGCCATCTCAATGGTGTGCTGCTGATTGTCCTTCAGCTGTCTAAGCTCCGCGATCGTTTTGTCGTTTGCCGAAATTGTGGCCACGGCTTGGTCCAGTTGTTCACGTAGTCCCCGGATCTGCCTGTGTAGGCTCCTGACATCCAGTTCAGTGTCTGCCGAGGAATATTGGGCCCCTCCCTCCTTGGACTGCGTCCTCGTGGCCCATGCCTTTCTGGCATCTTCTCCTTCCACCTCTTTTCAGCTTCCATCCTTCTGCGGGTAGAATCCCCCAGATATTTTTTGTGCCCTGTGCATCCTCCACCCACTTCTAAAGCATTATTGCCAATGCTTCAGGACGTGGTCTGGGCGTGGGCCACGCTTTCGACATTCCCTCAGGAACCATCCCAAGCCTTCCTTGTCGCCAAAGTGTGTTTGGCACCCGTCATCGTAGCATACCGTCGATGACATGGCGTTATGCTGTGCTTGTCTTTCCCTTTCCTTGAGTGCTTCCTCGGTTGGCCCCTTGAATGAGTATTCAGGGCTGGTGGGGGAGGTTTGGCAGGGGCTATCACCCCAGCCCTCGTGTTACTGCAACTGTGCAGGAGTCTTTCCCTCTCCTTTGTCTTGGTTGAACGTGATTGTCACCTGAGCCGGGCTTGCCTGGGTATCGCTGGTGGAAGGTTGAGATAGCATCTTGTGCGCTTTCGAAGTTGTGTGCAAAGTACCAAGTTTTATCGTGTTCAGGAGAATATCCTGTCCACTGTGGCTCGGTATTGGAGGTGATCGTGGAAGAAGTGGGAATCGACTATTTCGTCGAACTCATATTCTGGTTCTCTGTCGAGTTCGATCGGAGGGGGAGGAATAAGTGTTTGTGATGGAAACTTATTGTCGTTGTGTAGTTCGAGGAGTGAGATGTGGAATGTCTTGTGTATTCGCATTGAGGGGGGAAGGTCGAGTTTATAAGCACGGCTGTCCACTTTTTCCAGTATCCGGAATGGTCCTATTTTCTTATAGTCCAATTTCTTTGCTGGTCACGTTGTATGAATATTGCGTGGTGTTAGCCATACCATATCTCCTGGTTGTATGTTCGGATCTGGTCTTCGGTGCTTATCGTATTGTTCCCTCTGTCGTTGTTGTACTTGACTCATTTTGTATTGTAATGTTTCGTGTAGTTTCCCCATATCGGATTTATCCGCTATCACATGATTAATCATATGATATGTGGTCTGACTTTGTGGATGTTGTCCGTCATTTGCGAAGCAGGGTGTCGTGCCAATTGTTTCTTGCTTTCCATTGTTGTATGCGAATTCGGCCATAGATAACAGCTTGTACCAATCATCTGGCTGATAGTTGACATGGGCTCTTAAATATTGTTCGAGTATCGCATTTACCCGTTCCGTTTGTACATCCGTTTGTGGGTGGAACGCTGTACTCATTCTGTTTTGTATCACCATTTCTCTGGTTACTGTGTTCTATTGTCCCGATGTGACTAGTGATCCTCGATCGGTAATGATATTCTTCGGCAGGCCGTGAAGTCGAAAGACCTCTCGGAAGAATGTTTGTATAAAATTCCTGTGTTGATATCTTTTCTAACCGGAATGAAATGACTCATTTTGGTCAGGCGATCCACCTCGACCAAGATGCTATCGCAATTTTCCGATGTTGGTAGGTCCGTGATCAAATCCATAGTAATTGTTTCCCATGGTTGTTCTGGGACTTCTTTTGATTTTAGTAGTCCATATGGTGCGTGTTTAGCTGTTTTCGTCCTCTGGCATATGTCACAGTTTTTGACATATCGTTTGACATCTTCATGCAGTCCTGGCCAATAGAATGACCTCGTGATGAATTCTGTGGTTTTAGCTGTTCCTCAGTGTCCTGCCATTCAGATATCGTGGTGTTGTCGTATGATGTCTGTCCTCATCTCCTCTTCTTTCGGGATTCATTGTTTTCCATCGTACCACATATTTCCGTCCTTCCATTGGCATAACCCCAGTGCAATTCCTTTCATCTCCTTTTTTCCTTCTTCTAAGCCGTCTCTTATTGCCTGGATTGTTTTGTCTTTCTTGTTTGCGTTCTCAATTCCTCTTTCTTCCTTTGATGTGAATTGGATAACATCTATTGCCTCAAAGTAGGTTTTTGGTAATAGGGTGCGTGTTTTTTTGTTTGATCCTTTCGTCTTCTTTCGTTTGTGGTTTATCGCTTGCAATCATTGTGAGAGCATCTGGCTTTCCACTTTCTTTGCCTTGTCGGTATTCGATTTTGAAGTTGCATTTGCAGAGGTGTTCCCTTCATCTAATCTGGCTGTCGTTCAGTTCTTTCGTAGTCATCAACTGCACCAGGTTCTTGTGGTCGGTTAGAACCCGGACTGGATGGTCGTTGTTTGAAATGTATCTTCTCCATTCTTTTAATGCTTGAACTATTGCTAATAGTTCTTTGTTTGCAACATCGTAGTTGCACTCTGCGGAGGTCATTATCATGGATCGATAGGACACTGGCCTCCATTTTCCATCGACACATTGTTGCGATAGTATGCCTGAGCACACATATTTTGAGGCCTCCATTTCAATCATTGTCCTTCGGTTTGGGTTGAAATGGACCAATATGGGTGCCGATGTTAGATGCGTTCGTATTGCATCATATGCCTTTTGTTCCGTTTCTCCCCATTCCCATTTCTTATCTTTTTTCGTTAGGTTATAGAGTGGTTTTGCAAGTCTGCTAAACCCCTCTATGAACCTTCGATAAAAGTTGCAGAATCCCATAAAGCATTAAACATCTGTTTTGTTGTTTCGTTTGGCCCAATCCCATGTGGCTGCTGTTTTAACAGGGTCGACCTTGACCCCACTTCGATTGATGATAAATCCAAGGTATTCTGTTTCTTCCTTATGGAATTCGCATTTTGTTGGTTTGATCTTCATTCCTGATCCTTGTATTGCCGCCATGATATTGCTGATATCTTTTTGGTGTTGTTGTATGTTTTCCGAGTATATGAGTACATCGTCCAAGTATACGATGCAACATATGTCGAGGTACTTATTAAGTACCTTGTTGATCCTTCTCTGGAATGAAGCCAGTGCGTTGGTTAGCCCGAATGGCATAACCAAGTATTCAAACATTCCGTCTCTTGAGGCAAATGTAGTGTTCCATTCGTCTCCTGCCTTGATGCGTATATTGCGATATGCGTCTTTGATGTCGAGTTTGGTGAAGTATTTTGCTGATCGTAGTCTGTCCCGTCCTTCCCCAATCAAGGGTAATGGATATCGGTCCTTCTTGGTAACCGAATTGTGGGCTCTATCGTCAATGCATAGTCTCATTTTTCCGTCTTTCTTTTTGACGAATAGTATTGGGGATTCTCCAGATGCAAAAGAGTCACGGATCCATCCTCTCGTTAGGTTTTGCTCGATGTACTTCCTAAGTTCTTCAAGCTCTGCTTCCCCTAGGGGGTATAACCTCTTTTAGGGAATCTCTTTTGTCTTTCCCGTTTTTTCGTCTTTGTCTAACTGAACTTCGTGGTCGATTCCTGGTCTTCGAGGTGGTAGCTCCGTAGCTTCCTCTTCTTGGAATAGATTTGTGAATTGGTGATATTCTTTTGGAACAAATTCTCTCCCTCCGTTTTTGCTTTGGTATTTCTTGTCCTGGATTGCTAGCTCTGTGCTAATGTTGATTTTTGCTAGAACTGCTTTTTCGTCTTCGTATGTCCATTTGAGAATTCTTGTTGTATCTCCTCTTCTATAATATCGTCTAAAGGCTTGTGCTGTGATCTCTTTGATCTCAATTCATTTGATTGTATCGAGCTGGTTTTGGTCCGTACTTCCAAATCCCTTGTTTCCTCTTATGGTTTCTTCCAGTTGATCTACTTCATGCAGATCCTCTTGGTTGATTTTTTGAATTATCAACTGTGCAATTCGATCGCCTTTCTGGACTTAGTAGTCCTCTTGAGCTAGGTTGACCAGGACCACTTTGATTTCACTGGTATAGTCGACATCGATCACCCTTGCCATAGTCATGAGTCTGTGTTTGACTGCTAGACCACTACAGGGTGCTATTCGTCCATAGGTGTCTTCTGGGAGTCCAATGGCTATTCCGGTCGCTATCGTTACCTGCCCGTTGGCCGGTATCTTGATTCCTTCGTTGGCATATAGGTTGTGTCCTGCTGCCCCTTTGGAACCCTTGGTAGGCACTTTTGCCTCTCAGTCCTGTCATTGTATCCGGACCCTCTTGTCTTGCCACATCTCGGCAAACTTTGCATGCAAAGATTCTTCCTCCGCTTCTCGTATCGGTATTGAGTAGACCACAGGTGTAGTGTTGAGACATTGTGTCGCACATAGTTCACTTGTAAAGGTCATCTTGTTCTCGTTCCAATCGATCGTCAGATTGTGCTTCTGTAATCATGGTATCTTTAGGACTATCTCATGGTTCTTCAGATCTACCACTTAAAAGGTTGCCGTTTCCCTATGGCTGTCAACGTCCATGTGTAATGTCACCGTATGGGTTATAGGACCCATAGCACTTGCTTTTCCATCCGCTAAGTAGACCTATCTTGCTTTCTTCGCTTGTTTGGTGTGGAGGCCGTATTTGTCGTATATTTCTTTGTCAATGAAGTCTTGAGTGGCCCCTGAGTCGAGCATTGCATATCTTGTTGTTTCTTCGCTCTCTCTGTTGTATATCTTTGTTTTGATGATCACATGATCTCTATCTTCTTCTCCTTTTTGCGTGTGTAGTGCCGTGTAGTAGTTCGCTAATTTGATGGGTTTTCCAGGTGCACATCTTGGGTCTCCCAGACCACCGTTTACTGGGAACCCTCTTCGTTTTCCTCCGGTGAATCCTCTGCTATCATTTCGCGGATGTTGCTTCTTTTCTGATTTTGGAAACGATTATTTCCAGTAGCTCTGTTTCCCTGGTATCCGTTGTCCTGTCGGCTTCTGCATTCTCGTATCCGATGTCTTGCTTTTCCACACCTTAGGCATAGTTTCCCATTCATGCTACTGGTGTATTCTTCTTTAGACAGATTCAGAGCAGGCCCTGCTCTTGACTTGTCCAATTCCATCTGTTCTCCTGATAGTAATGCACGACTTTCTCCTCGTGGTGCTTGCGGTTTGAAGGTCCGATCCCCATTCCATGAATGATTGGACCACTCTATTTGCTATAGTATTTTCCGAGTTGCTCCGAACCATTTTTAATTTGCTTTCTTTGTCCATTGCCCATCTTGCAAATCGTTCGGCTGTCGTATAGCGCAGGTCCGAGATTCCCCATGCCTCTCGGAGTCTCTCACTGCAGTTTCTCAGGAGGATGATGTAGAGAGTCGCATCATCAAACCCGGCCTTGTATTCCAACAGTCGACATTCGTTCCAGTATGCTGCGAAGGTTGCTTTTCCTGGCTGGAGTTTTTCTAGCTTTCGTCTTGCTGTTTCTTTGGGGTTAGGGTCTTCAAATTGTTCAAAGAGTGTCGCCTTGAACTCTTCGTACGTGGCCCATTCCCTCTGTTTCCGTCCATCTTGGAAGGGCATGATCCATTGTCCCGTGAGTCCTCAGAGTAGAGATTTTACATATGGAATCTTAATTTCATCATGGTGATCTCCGTATCGCTTAACTGCAAAATATCCCTCACATTGCGCTAAGAATATTCGTAGCTTATCTTCGGCTCCTTCGTATGTGTTGGGCTCCTTTGCTTTTGGTCGTTGGACATTTCCTTGCACTGTATTTCGCGTGGCTGCAAGAAATGACTGAAACTGATTTTCCGTCATTCCAAGTATGCTGGTTCCTGGTGCCGGAGTGGCTGGGGCCGGTGGCCCAGGCACTGCGGATCCCAACATGCTCTCTGGTCGTGGCGTTCCAGCACCAGAGCTATCAACTGGTGATCCTTTCTCCGGGGTTACCGGGCTTGCTGCTCTCGAGAGCTCTGCTGAGACGTGATCTAGGGCGTCGCTGAATCCTCCTAGATTAAGATTTTGGTCGTCGATGTCAGTATCTCCTTCCCGGTCTGGGTTGAAGGATGCCGTCTTGTATCGTTTGGCAATGCACTAGGTGACGCTTGGTAATGTAACGATCCCTCTTTGGATAGTTAGTGCTTGGCGATGGGGAATGAAACTTCTCTTCCTGTCTTCTTCTTCTCTTTGTCTTACAATAGCTCAAGGCCTCTGCCTACGTTACCGATAGCACACGACCCTTGTCTTCTGCTGGGACCACCTATCGTAAGCTTTCTCTAACTCTTCTTTGTAAAGCACCTTCCTTGGCGTAACGATAACGGTGCAATAAAGATAAAGATCATAAAGGTATTTTATATTCGTTAATGTAATAAGTAGGAAAAGTACTTCCAAACAAGCGTGAAGAACCTATCTTGCTCGGCCGCATCGGCCTCCTTATATAGAGGTCTTCCCGCCTGTAGTCATGTTACCTAAAGTGGTCACATGTATGAAACTAAATCATAACAAACTAGTCATATGACCAAAGTGATCACAGGCTCAAAACCCATGACCTCATAGCGAGGTCTTGTGCAAAACTCATAAACCAATCATAACACAATAAACAAGTCATATGACTCGACTGAGTCATATGCACGAAACCCATGACATCATAATGAGGTCATGTGCGAAACATAAATCATATGTGCAAGGCTTGCCTGTAAGGCACACTTGTAAGGCATACTCGTCAAGCACATGTCTCATGACTCATACTTGAGCCATGTACGAAAGCATCACAAATCCCACACATAACTAATCATATAACCCGAATAGGTCAAATGCGTGAAACAATAACATACCTGTGACTCATAACCATGAGACATGTGAAAACCCTTTCCTTTCTAAGCTACCTTCGTGACACTGTACCTGCTACCTGTCCCCCTAAAAACCAAATCCATAAGCACAAGAAATACATAGATGTGGTGACAGACTAAAATGGTCAGTGGAGCCTATCTCCCACCTGTGGTGCCTTGTCCCTACCTGCCATGCCCATTGCCACACCAAAGAAACCTAACAGACCCCACAAAACCCAGCACGCATGACCCAAACATGTCCAACCAGGTGGTCACAACCCACTATCTGCACAGGTGGCTATCAACCATCTGGGTGATCGAGGAGCTTTACAGCACTCAGCAGCTTCACCCAACAGTCCCATCAGGTCAGAAACATTTAATTAGACATCGCCCAACCTGATACATGCCCAGCCGCTGCTCGCAGGTGCCTTTCCCCTTCCAATCAGCCCACCCAACCCTACTGACCAGGTGTCACAGAGCTCATCCAGCCACCTCAGCCCCTCAGACAGATTATTCATCCGATAGCCACAGGACAGCTTATACCTAGCCCCGACGAACAGCCACTTGTCTTGGCCACGCAACAGAGCCCCAACCCTCAACATCCTATAGCTGAGGGGGGCCCACCAGCCACAGCTGGGAGCTACAAAGGAGGCAGCATCAACACCTGAAGCCATTGGCACCAGCCAGACCGCCCAACCCAGTTGAACCGAAATCCAACTGAATCAGGAAAAGGTTAAGTAGAGCCAGTTAAAGAGAGCCCCACAGGTCCGGCAACAGGTATAGACCGAACAACGGGCAAGAGGTATCCCTAACTGATGTGACAAGAAGGCGGAGGGCGAAAGAACTAAAGCAGACAAACAGAAGGTATGCCCCACTTGCAATGGGTGAAGCCACCAACCACAGACCACAACTGAACCACACAAACGTACAGACAACACAAGTGTCTGGCAGCCAATCGTCCCACACCACCCCTGGTAGCAATGAAAACCACACTAGGGAGTAAGATTTTTCAGGGTCAAAGCCATCCCCACCGTAGCGAGGAGGAGACACCTGGCTGAACCACACTATATGCCGCAAGGACAAACCTTCTAAGGGAACGGTGATAAACAACATCGTAGGATTCCGACCGTAGAAACATGTAGTAACGAGGAGGGGAGGGGCCAGTGAGGCCCGCTCCCCGGTGGATTGATGCGGCCGGTACAACGCGTTGATACTTGGGAAGATCATCAGTCTAACCCAAGCGCGTTTTGTATCGCGAGAACTAAGAACTCCGTTGAAACCCAATAAAAGATATGAGCTGGCCCAAAGAATGACATGGGTGATTCTTCTAAACACAATGTACAATTCTCCCAATCGAACGCGAAACCTGTGAGTAGCTGATAGACAGGAAGTTGTAGACATTTTACTGAAAGGGCTCGTATGCCACCGTGATGAAATGCTCAAAGTAACAGCATCGTGAGAAACCATCAGGTGACTAAACGAGAAGCAAACAAGTAGTCCACCACGTAACACCTAACTGACCTCAACACCAAAGATCCTAGGAACTACTGAGCGAACTCACATATCTCCCCCAGAATCCAAGGCATCAAGGCCCACCATGGGTGTGAAAGAAACGCTCGTGGCGAAGTGACGGCAAGGACGAGGAAAAGTACTTAGAATAAAGCATGAAGAATCTATACTCCTAGGCCGCATCAGCCTCCTTATATAGTATTCTTCCCGCCCACAGTCATGTGATCCAAAGTGGTCACATGTGCGAAACCAAATCATAACAAACTAGTTATGTGACCAAAGTGTTCACATGCTCAAAACCCATGACCTCATGGCGAGGTTATGTGTAAAAACTCATGAACCAATCATAACACAATAAACAAGTTATATGACTCAACTGAGTCATATGTGTGAAACCCATGACCTTATAATGAGGTCATGTGTGAAACATAACTCATATGCGCAAGGTTTACCCGCAAGGCACACTCGCAAGGCATACTCACCAGGCACATATCCCATGACTCAGATTTGAGCCGTGTGTGAGAGTATCACAAATCCTACACATAACAAATCATATGACTTGAATGAGTCATATGTGTGAAATAATAACATACCTGTGACTCATAACCATGTGTCACATGAAAACCTTTTTCCTGCTAAGCCACATTCATGACACATTAATGTACTCCCATTAACACAAGTAGTGCTATAAAGAATCTCATTTCATCTATGGTCACTGGCTTGTAGTATCTGGTGAATAGCAAGCGTGGTGGATGATACAGACCACAAATTGTAGCTGCATACCGATTCGTATTTTCTACAAGAATCTTGAACACATGGCTGTCCCAGAATTGGAGAGATATACCCGATAGTGTACCGAGCTCTCTGAACATCTCTTCATTTGGTTTACTCTCATGTGAAACAAATTTATAATTCAAATAAATAAATATATCTTGAATTTCCAGCTATTAAGTAAACTAATTCTCAGTACTGTCTTTAACTTCCACCCTAGTGTTCTTAGTGGATTCAGCTTTTCTCAGCTGCTGTCCCTTTAGCTCTTTGGCTGTGGTTTTGAAATTCGCTTTCTCAGTCCTTGGATCCTAGTATAGGTTACAAATTGGTAGAAGTAATATTTAGAGGTTTGCGGGAATGCATTTTTACTCGGCTATCTGCATACTCTGTGATGATTTATTTATATTTCTCTTCTGTTAATGTTCTGAGTTGTCTGACTAATTCTGTCTTAAACACTATTTGCGAAATTAATAGGGTTGGCATAATATTTTCGATTGTTATCCTAACTAAGAAGATAATGGACTCCTTCATAATGAAAAAATTACTATTATAAACTAATTGTTAGCGAGTTCTGATTCCTCATACAAAGATTCCCACTATTAGGAACTTTTCAGGTATTGAATCCAAATTGATTTTTCAGATATTGTACCCCTGTTTTCGTACAATTTTAATCTGCTATAATAGTGAACTAGTAACTACTGAAGCATATTTATATATGTTTAGCTAAAGCTATGACTACACGGTAAGGGATAGAAATTTAGGTCCTGCAAGTCAGATAGATGAGGGTACATGTTGGGACAAGCCTGACCCCAATCATGCCTGAAGCCACTATACCTGGTTTCTCCAAATTCTTCCTCGTCTTCAGTTTCACTCTTACTTTCCATTTCCCTTCTCCCTAAGCCAAAAATACCACTTTCCACTGTTGTACTCTACACCTCTGACTATATACTCCACTTGAGACTCTCTCTTTCTTTCCCTTTTATTTTCCGCTTTGCAGATTACTTCTTAAGCGTATTGAACAAGGTTGATTGAGCTGAGGATATGTAGCCTGCTGAGACTTTGGCTGGAAAGGGGTTCCAGTAACAATAGTGTCAATTGTTATCTGCTTCTTTTAGAATTCTCGATAGCTAAAATAGTAAATATAATTAAACAAATAATAATTTTCTTTAATATATAATTGAGGATTGAGAAATCTTATATAGAAAACAAGAAGATACTAAAAGTATTCTGCCTTAACTAGAAATAAATGTGAACTTACCAGTGAATCAAGGAGTCTAAAAAGGTAGACTATTCAACTAAGGTGGAAAGTGAAAGTACCAGTTCAGTCACAGTTGAGAGGGAACTGATGGATAAGGACTGCTGGTAGCGGGAGATATTATAAAGAGATTGAACAGCTTTGGTATGTGATAGGTGTGGGGGCAGTAGTGTACACAGCTTGTCCTGAGGATACTCTTCCGTATAATTGAATGTTGTTTCCATAGCAGCAATATCTCATATAAGTAAGTCTAAATTAATATACTCTTCTAAAAGAGATCCCGTATCAGGGAGAATTGGTTGTGTGGTGGGGATGTTCTCAGTATTTGTTATACTCTGATCCCACAAATAGTCTTGATATTATATGTTGACAAAGTTAATTGCGATTCAACAATTAATGGCAATCCACCCATTTTCGTCACCCGATTGGAATGATCCCTAGCAATCCACATGCGGCTGCGAAATAGGTCTACCGGGTCAGGATTTTTAGAGA